>NC_069499.1:173386428-173686428 GCF_027579735.1 Bombina bombina | reverse complement strand
AGTTTAGATGTTTAATAATTAAAAATGTATATATATATATATATATATATATATTAATTAATATACACTTTTGGAAGCTCAGCTGCTGTACTTCCATCCTTAAAGAGACCTGAAAGTCAAAATTACAGGTTCATGGTTAACCATTGTATTTGAGACATTAATAATGAAACCAAAAGTGAAAACCTACAATTACGATTTGTACAGTGAGATCTTACAGTTTTGTGAGAATGAAGAGGCTCATTTTTTTCTATGGTAGAAAAGCCTCTATTTACAAAACATGTTTTACAGTGTGAAAAAAAATGTTTAAAAGCCCACTATTTTAAAAGTAAATGTTGTGGCCATTTTTTCATGCAAGATATTTATATCTGGTACTGTTAATCTTGTTTCAAGACCAAAACCCTGCAAAATTAAAAACATATTGTTTAACAATAAACAAAGTTAGACAAAATGTATAGTGAACAATTTTACATTATAATGCACTAGAATGTATCCCAACTCAAATGTATAACTAATTAATTTACATGCTTTACTATTATTTTGGAAATAAAAAGTTAATTTCACACATGTGCATTTCAATGTTTTTTATGTGTCTCGGAAAGTTACAAAGGCCTGTGTTATCCTTGTTTCTTTTGCAGTTATTTTGGTGGAAGGCTAGCGTGTGTGACTGTAGTTTGGGGACCCAGGAAGTAAGAGACGTTGACACAGTCCTGGGCCTATCACTATTTGGCGGTTACTAACTTACATTTTATTTTTCATCAAGATGGGTGCTGGCAAGTGACTGCCAGTCTTTCTGTGTGTTGTGTTTATCCTATAATAAATTTTGCACCCAAGCTTGTCCAAGGTTCAATGTCTGAGTCACTGGGAGCAAATGCAGTTGTCTTTGAGAGCAGGTAAGCCACCAGGGCTTTGATTTTCCCAGTGGCATGGGATGTGAACCCATTCTGGTCCATATATACAGGGAGTGCAGAATTATTAGGCAAGTTGTATTTTTGAGGATTCATTTTATTATTGAACAACAACCATGTTCTCAATGAACCCAAAAAACTCATTAATATCAAAGCTGAATAGTTTTGGAAGTAGTTTTTAGTTTGTTTTTAGTTATAGCTATTTTAGGGGGATATCTGTGTGTGCAGGTGACTATTACTGTGCATAATTATTAGGCAACTTAACAAAAAACAAATATATACCCATTTCAATTATTTATTTTTACCAGTGAAACCAATATAACATCTCAACATTCACAAATATACATTTCTGACATTCAAAAACAAAACAAAAACAAATCAGTGACCAATATAGCCACCTTTCTTTGCAAGGACACTCAAAAGCCTGCCATCCATGGATTCTGTCAGTGTTTTGATCTGTTCACCATCAACATTGCGTGCAGCGGCAACCACAGCCTCCCAGACACTGTTCAGAGAGGTGTACTGTTTTCCCTCCTTGTAAATCTCACATTTGATGATGGACCACAGGTTCTCAATGGGGTTCAGATCAGGTGAACAAGGAGGCCATGTCATTAGATTTTCTTCTTTTATACCCTTTCTTGCCAGCCACGCTGTGGAGTACTTGGACGCGTGTGATGGAGCATTGTCCTGCATGAAAATCATGTTTTTCTTGAAGGATGCAGACTTCTTCCTGTACCACTGCTTGAAGAAGGTGTCTTCCAGAAACTGGCAGTAGGACTGGGAGTTGAGCTTGACTCCATCCTCAATCCGAAAAGGCCCCACAAGCTCATCTTTGATGATACCAGCCCAAACCAGTACTCCACCTCCACCTTGCTGGCATCTGAGTCGGACTGGAGCTCTTTGCCCTTTACCAATCCAGCCACGGGCCTATCCATCTGGCCCATCAAGACTCACTCTCATTTCATCAGTCCATAAAACCTTAGAAAAATCAGTCTTGAGATATTTCTTGGCCCAGTCTTGACGTTTCAGCTTGTGTGTCTTGTTAAGTGGTGGTCGTCTTTCAGCCTTTCTTACCTTGGCCATGTCTCTGAGTATTGCACACCTTGTGCTTTTGGGCACTCCAGTGATGTTGCAGCTCTGAAATATGGCCAAACTGGTGGCAAGTGGCATCTTGGCAGCTGCACGCTTGACTTTTCTCAGTTCATGGGCAGTTATTTTGCGCCTTGGTTTTTCCACACGCTTCTTGCGACCCTGTTGACTATTTTGAGTGAAACGCTTGATTGTTCGATGATCACGCTTCAGAAGCTTTGCAATTTTAAGAGTGCTGCATCCCTCTGCAAGATATCTCACTATTTTTGACTTTTCTGAGCCTGTCAAGTCCTTTTTTTGACCCATTTTGCCAAAGGAAAGGAAGTTGCCTAATAATTATACACACCTGATATAGGGTGTTGATGTCATTAGACCACACCCCTTCTCATTACAGAGATGCACATCACCTAATATGCTTAATTGGTAGTAGGCTTTCGAGCCTATACAGCTTAGAGTAAGACAACATGCATAAAGAGGATGATGTGGTCAAAATACTCATTTGCCTAATAATTCTGCACTCCCTGGATATATCTTACTGTGCAAAAGTCTTATGGCCAGATTACGAGTTTTGTGTTAGAGGCTATGCGGTGCTAACGAGCAGTTTTCTCTCACCGCTCACTTACCTGCAGCGCTGGTATTACGGGTTTTTACAAACCCAGCGTTAAAAGGCAAGAAGTTAGCGTTGAGCAAAATTGTGCTCCTTACCGCACTCCAATACCAGCGCTGCTTAAGTCAGCTGTGAGCTGGTCGTACGTGCTTGTGCACGATTTCCCCATAGGCATCAATGGGGAGAGCCGGCTGAGAAAAAGTCTTACACCTGCAAAAAAGCAGCGTAAAACTCAGTAACGCAGCCCCATTGATTCCTATAGGGAAATAAAAGTTATGTTTACACCTAACAACCTAACATGAACCCCGAGTCTAAACACCCCTAATCTTACACTTATTAACCCCTAATCTGCTGCCCTCAACATCGTCGCCACCTACATTATATTTTTTAACCTCTAATCTACCTCTCCGGACATTTCCGCCACTATAATAAACATATTAACCCCTAAACCACCGCACTCCTGCCTGGCAAACATTAGTTAAATATTATTAACCCCTAATCTGCCGTCCCTAACATCGCCGCTGCCTACCTACATTTATTAACCCCTAATCTGCCGCCCCCAACGTCGCCGCCAGTATACTAAATGTATTAACCCCTAAACCTAAGTCTAACCCTAACACCCCCTAACTTAAATATAATTACAATAAATCTAAATAAAAATTAATAGTGTTACCTAAATAATTCCTATTTAAAACTAAATGCTTATCTGTAAAATAAACCCTAAGCTAGCTACAATATAACTAATAGTTACATTGTATCTAGCTTAGGTTTTATTTTTATTTTACAGGCAAGTTTGTATTTATTTTAACTAGGTAGAATAGTTATTAAATAGTTATTAACTATTTAATAACTACCTAGCTAAAATAAATACAAAAGTACCTGTAAAATAAAACCTAACCTAAGTTACACTAACACCTAACACTACACAACAATTAAATAAATTAACTAAATTAAATACAATTAAATAAATTAACCCCTTAATGACTCATGTCGTACAGGGTACGTCTTGCACAAACAGGTCTTTAAAGACCAGCGACGTACCCTGTACGACATTAGGGGTTTAAAGCGGCTGGAAGCGATCCTGATCGCTTCCAGGCACTTCCCGGTTATTGCAGTGATGTCTCGATATCGAGGCATCCTGCAATAACACCTCTTGGCCGTCCGATGCAGAGAGAGCCACTCTGTGGCCCTCTCTGCACCGGACATCGATCGTTGGTGGGTGGGAGCTGACATGGGAGGCGGGTGGGCGGCCATCGATGTGCCCTATGACATTGAGGGTGGGCGGGATTATGGGTGGGATAGCCAGGGGGTGCCCACGGAGGCGCGCGCGTGTGCACGGGGGCGGGCGCGTGCATGGGGTGGAAGCGGGTGGGAACGGCTACACTACAGAATTTTTTTTGAATAAAAGTGGGATAGAGTGGGGTAAAATTTAATTAAAAAAAGCATCTAAGGGATCTGGGAGAGGGTGGGGGGTTAGTCTTTGGGGGGGAAGCTACACTACAGAAAAAATAAAAAATAAATTAAAAAAAAAGCATTTTTTTTAGTAAACTGGGTACTCGGAGGGTTAGAGAGCTGTTTGGGGGGATCAGGGAGGTTGGGGGCTAAGGGGGGATCCTACACATCAACATATGTAAAAATTTTTTTAAAACATACCTTTTATTTTAGTACTGGCAGACTTTCTGCCAGTACTTAAGATGGCGGGGACAATTGTGGGGTGGGGGAGGGAAGAGAGCTGTTTGGGAGGGATCAGGGGGTGTGATGTGTCAGGTGAGAGGCTGATCTCTACATTAAAGCTAAAATTAACCCTGCAAGCTCCCTACAAGCTACCTAATTAACCCCTTCACTGCTAGACATAATACACGTGTGATGCACAGGGGTATTTAGCAGCCTTCTAATTACCAAAAAGCAACGCCAAAGCCATATATGTTTGCTATTTCTGAACAAAGGGGATCCCAGAGAAACATTTACAACCATTTGTGCCATAATTGCACAAGCTGTTTGTAAATAATTTCAGTGAGAAACCTAAAGTTTGTGAAAAAGTTTGTGAAATAGTGAACGTTTTTTTTTTTTATTTGATCGCATTCGGCGAGGAAATGGTGGCATGAAATATACCAAAATGGGCCTAGATCAATACTTTGGGTTGTCTACTACACTAAACTAAAGCTAAAATTAACCCTACAAGCTCCCTAATTAATCCCTTCACTACTGGACACACTACACGTGTGGTGCACAGCTGCATTTAGCGGCCTTCTAATTACCAAGCAGCAACGCCAAAGCCATATATGTCTGCTATTTCTGAAGATAGAAGCTTTTACAACCATTTGTGCCATAATTGCATAAGCTGTTTGTAAATAATTTCAGTGACAAACCTAAAATTGTGAAAAATGTAAGTTTTTTTTCATTTGATCGCATTTGGCATTGAAATGGTGGCATGAAATATACCAAGATGGGCCTAGATCATCGCGGAGCATCCTTTTCATCCGGAGTCTTCAAACTGAATGACGGTTCCTTTAAATGACGTCATCCAAGATGGTGTCCCTTAGATTCCAATTGTCTGATAGAATTCTATCAGCCAATCGTAATTAAGGTAGAAAAAATCATATTGGCTGATGCAATCAGTAAATAGGATTGAAGTTCAATCCTTTTGGCTGATCCAATCAGCCAATAGGATTGAGCTTGCATTCTATTGGCTGTTCCAATCAGCCAATAGAATGTGAGCTCAATCCTATTGGCTGATTACATCAGCCAATAGGATTTTTTCTACCTTAATTCCAATCGGAATCTAAGGGATGCCATGTTGGATGACGTCATTTAAAGGAACCGTCATTCAGTGTGAAGACTCCAGATGAAGAGGATGCTCCGCGTCAGATGTCTTGAAGATGGAGCCGCTCCGCGTCGGATGGATGAAGATAGAAGATGCCGTCTGGATGAAGACTTCTGCCCGTCTGGAGGACCACTTCACCCGGCTTGGATGAAGACTTCTCCAGGCTTCGTTGAGGACTTCAGCCCGCTTGGATGAAGACTTCTGCCGCTTCCTTGAGGATGGATGTCCGGTCTTCAGAACAGTAAGTCGATCTTCACAGTGTTAGTGTTAGGTTTTTTTAAGGATGTATTGGTTGGGTTTTATTTTTAGGTTAGGGCTTTGGGCCGCAAAAGAGCTAACTGCCCTTTTAAGGGCAATGGGGAGCTTAGGTTTTTTTAGTTAGGATTCTATTTGGGGGGTTGGTTGTGTGGGTGGGGGGTTTTACTGTTGGGGGTGTTTGTATTTTTATTTTACAGGTAAAAGAGCTGATCTCTTTGGGGCAATGCCCCGCAAAAGGCCCTTTTAAGGGCTATTGATAGTATAGTTTAGTTTAGGCTAGGGGTTTTTTTTATTTGGGGGGGGGCTTTTTTTATTTGATAGGGCTATTAGATTAGGTGTAATTAGTTTAATGATCTGTAATTTGTTTTTTATTTTCTGTAATTTAGTGTTTGTTTTTTTGTACTTTAGCTAATTGTATTTAATTTTATTTAATGTAGTTTATTTAATTGTAGTGTAGTGTTAGGTGTTAGTG
Source organism: Bombina bombina (assembly GCF_027579735.1). Taxonomy (NCBI): domain Eukaryota; kingdom Metazoa; phylum Chordata; class Amphibia; order Anura; family Bombinatoridae; genus Bombina; species Bombina bombina. The sequence goes on along the minus strand of NC_069499.1, from coordinate 173,680,273 downwards.
TAACTTAGGTAAGGTTTTATTTTACAGGTAAATTTGTATTTATTTTAGCTAGGTAGTTATTAAAGGATTACTTTCTGTTATAATTTTTAAGCTAAACAACTAACATATTAAAGTTAATAAACATTAATTAAAACCTACTGACCTATATTTTCTCCAAAACGAAGTTTCATAACGTTCTAAAAGTTATATCTTTTATTCGCCGATGATGTCACATTATCCTGCCCACTTTTTTCAGCACTGCATGTTCAAAATACTTAAACCAATAACTTTGTGTTTAAAGCGCCATTTTGAAACCTAGGTATTGTAAACGGATTGGTACAGAGCAAAGGATACCCACGGAGTGGGTTTGGAAAACAATTAAATTTGCAGACAAGATTTCTGATATACGGTAGAGATATGTTAATGAAATGCTATTGATAAAAAGCGTATTTGGGGTAGTTAGTAACAGGCATAGAAAATATTTACTTACAGTGGCCCTTTAAATAGTTAATAACTATTTAGTAACTATTCTACCTAGTTAAAATAAATACAAACTTGCCTGTAAAATAAAAATAAACCCTAAGCTAGATACAATGTAACTATTAGTTATATTGTAGCTATCTTAGGGTTTATTTTATAGGTAAGTATTTAATTTTAAATAGGAATTATTTAGGTAATGATAGTAATTTTATTAAGATTTATTTAAATTTTATTTACGTTAGGGGGGGTTAGGGTTAGACATAGGTTTAGGGGTTAATAAATTTAGAATAGTGTCGGTGATGTTGGGGGCGGCAGATTAGGGTTTAATAAGTATAGGTTGGTTGCGGCAACATTGGGGGCAGCACATTAGGGGTTAATAAAAATAATGTAGCTGTCTGCGATGTTGGGGGTAGCAGATTAGGGGTTAATAAGTATAATGTAGGTGGCGGCGATGTCCGGAGCGGCAGATTAGGGGTTAATAAGTATAATGTAGGTGGCGGCGATGTTAGGGACGGCAATCAGCCAATAGGATTGAGTTTGCATTCTATTGGCTGATTGGAACAGCCAATAGAATGCGAGGTCAATCCTATTGGCTGATTGGATCAGCCAATCGGATTGAATTTCAATCCGATTGGCTGATTGCATCAGCCAATAGGATTTTTCCTACCTTAATTCCAATTGGCTGATAGAATTCTATAAGCCAATCGGAATTGAAGGGACGCCATCTTGGATGACGTCATTTAAAGGAACCTTCATTCTTTGTTAGGACGTCGTAAGAAGAGGATGCTCCATGCCGGATGTCTTCAAGATGGAGCCGCTCCTTGTCGGATGGAAAAAGATAGAAGATGCCGCTTGGATGAAGACTTCTGCCCGTCTGGAGGACCTCTTCTGCCCGGCTGGGTGAAGACGGCTCAAGGTAGGGTGATCTTCAAGGGGGTAGTGTTAGGTTTTTTAAGGGGGGATTGGGTGGGTTTTAGAGTAAGGTTGGGTGTGTGGGCGGTGGGTTTTAATGTTGGGGGGGTGTATTTCTTTTTTTACAGGTAAAAGAGCTGATTACTTTGGGGCAATGCCCCGCAAAAAGCCCTTTTAAGGGCTATTTGTAATTTAGTATAGGGTAGGGAATTTTATTATTTTGGGGGGCTTTTTATTTTATTAGGGGGCTTAGATTAGGTGTAATTAGTTTAAACTTCTTGTAATTTTTTTTATTTTCTGTAATTTAGTGGGTTTTTTTGTACTTTAGTTTATTTTATTAAATTGTATTTAATGTTAGGTAATTGTAGTTAATTAATTTAATTTATTTAATGATAGTGTAGTGTTAGGTGTAATTGTAACTTTGGTTAGGGTTTATTTTACAGGTAAATTTGTACTTATTTTAGCTAGGAAGTTATTAAATAGTTATTAACTATTTAATAACTATTGTACATAGTTAAAATAAATACAAAGTTGCCTGTAAAATAAAAATAAATCCTAAAATAGCTAGAATGTAATTATTAATTATATTGTAGCTATCTTAGAGTTTATTTTATAGGTAAGTATTTAGTTTTAAATAGGAATAATTTTGTTAATAATAGTAAATTTATTTAAATAATATTTAAAAAGCAAAGTATGTGTAAGCTGTAGATATGTTGAAAACAGATAAGCCAACCTCCTGACTGCACTTCTCACCACATATGCAATCGAATTCGGAAAGTCCAAAATACAAAAAGAGGGGGGAGGTGGCGCCAAAAAAGGCTATCTGACAGACAATTAATTGGGGAGGTTAATGAAACCAACTATAAAATTATAGATATAAATAAATAAATAAAGTAAATGGCTACAAATGTGAATTCCAAAAAAATGAACAATTTAATGATACTATGAATAATACTCACAATAATTATAAAAATACGCTAACTTACTATATTAAAACACCGGTGTCAGTTCTATAAAACAAAAGAGCATACAAGACTATCTTCTTTGGTGCCACCTCCCCCCTCTTTTTGTATTTTAAATAATATTTAAGCTAGGGGGGTGTTAGGGTTAGACTTAAGTTTAGGGGTTAATAACTTTATTATAGTGGTGGCGACGTTGGCGGCGGCAGATTAGGGGTTAATACATTTAATAGTCTATGTGGGCTATGGCGGTTTAGAGGTTAACACTAGAATAGGTTTATTGCGGTGTGGGCTATGGCGGTTTAGGGGTTAATAGACTTTATTAGTTATTGCGGTTGACAGGTAGATAGACATTGCGCATGCGTTAGGTGTTAGTTTATTTTTGCAGGCATTTTCGGGAGTTACGGTGCTCCCATACTCAGCGCAAGGCCTGCTACGGCTGCCTTTTATGGCGAGGTAAAAATGGAGTAAGATTTCTACATTTTCGCCACGTAAGGATTTGCGCTGGATATTGGATACCGATTTACGACGCGGTCCCATGTTAGCCTATGGGAGTAAAAATTGCAAGCGACGGGTGAAATATGCGGGCATAACTTGTATGCTACACCGTATATGTGATACCAAAACAGCGCAAAAACCGGCGTTGCCCGTTTTTGCAGGCGACGCTGCATATGTAATGGAGGCCAATATAGGGATTTTAGCTAAGACCTCATAGGTAGCTCCTACACCACCACCTCCTCTTTTCTTGCAAACTGTTTCTTTAAACATTAAACATAAAAATTGCAGAAGTATATGTATTGGAGTATAAAGTCTTTTCAACAAAGGATATCCAGAGAACAAAAGTAGTAAACAATCATGCACATTATTGTTAATAATCTTTATTTCATATTACAAACTGTTTCTTTAAACATTAAATAAACACTAAAAAAAAAGCAGCAGTATATGTATTGGAGTATTTTAATCAAGACGTTTCAACAAAGGATATCCAGAGAACAAAAGTAGTAAACAATCATGCACATTATTATTTTTTGTTTTTTTGTTATTGAGGTTGTGGAAAAAATCAATACAACTTAAGCTTGGTAATAAGCCAGAAATAATACAGATATAATACATCACAATAAAACAGTTTCCATGTAGACGAGCAAGATTCACATTGGAAAGAATATTGAACTGAAAATTGGAACCTCATTTTCATTGTTACACATACAGTGGGTACTTTGAGGTCATGGAGAAAACAATACAACTAATGCGTTATTATTGTTATTAATCTTTATTTAATTATATAACAAACTGTTTCTTTAAACATAAAATAAAATGCAGCAGAATATGTATTGGGGTATCTTTAAGAGCATTAGGAGCTGTTTAATGACATATTGAAGGGAGCAGGGAGCGTGTGACAAGCTGCATTACATCAGCAGAAGAAGCTGTTGCGATAGCAGAGTGGCGGGGCATGTTTCTCATGCACGAGCATAGAGACTGAGCTTTGAAGACGGGATATGGAAATGTATGAGGTGGGAGGAGAATGGGAGTAGCTGCGGTGAGGGGCGGAGTTCCGATTCTTTACGAAGAGCCGAGGACCCGGAATTCTGCAGGGGCACCATTTCTGATACAACACCGACTACTGTGGCCAATTAAAACTTTAGCGAGGCCACAGACTAGTATAGGCTCACGCTGGTGCACGTTGCTAGGCTTTGAGGGGCGGGAAGGAACTGAGACTGTGAGACACATTCACATTCATAATAAACCAGGTTACCTTGGCGAGGAAAGTTGGGGGCGTGGTTTAGCGCGGTACTGCTTTTATTTGAACCAACCGAGCAGTACACGAACTTAAGTTGCTAGGCAACGCTGCTGCTTGTCCCTATAAAGTTATTTGGGAAGAAAACCAGAACCGGGCAGAGAAATTTCGGTGAGTGCGATTCCGGTGTTCTGTTAAGGGAGGCCATAGTGAAATTCACAAACGAGAGTTTTTGTCTAAATAATGAATAACTATAGACACAGAGGCATAGTTTGCAAAGTATTTTAACAATTTGAAGCATTAATCCCATGTCGGACAAAACGAAAGAATCCTGGTATTATTTTTTTCTTTTTGCAGATTTGTGTACTTTTGTTGCATGTGAAAAATGTGGCAGTGATACACACTTATGTCAATGTATATGCACAAGTGATGAGTTATCTTTTGTTTTTAAAGTTTTACTTGTTTAAAACAGGAATAAGTTAATGTAAAAGCAAAACGGAATGTTTTGCAGCAAAAATAATGTAAACATTGTTGCTTCCACTCTATGTATCATGTGACAGTCACCCCTGATTAATGTGTGTCTTCTGCTTTACAAGTTAACGATATGATACTGTACTTATAAAAAAAAGACTAAACATAGCCAGTATTTACCACAAGGCACAATGACATCCTTATTTGTTGTGTATTAGTTATATATAGTTAAATCACTGCTCTTCATTAGTTCATTATCACTATGGGGTTAAAGATTTCACCCATGTGAAACTGACAGTACACAAGTTAAATCACTTTCTACCCTGTGGGTATTAAATACAATGATGAGTTAACCAACTGGACAATTTTGAGACACATACCTGCAGAAAATATGATCCCACATTATTAGGGATGAGGTGGAGGGTGCAGCAGATCTTAGGTACCATGTAGCCAGTACCCAACACAGTAAAGTGATTTAACTCCCATACAGGGATAGGCAGGAACCAAGGCTGTGACAGACATTTTCTAAAGTAAAGACATTAGTGAAGGACACCAAGGTAAATTTCAAATTAAAAACATCATTATATAGTGCTGATTGTTATTATACTGATGCAGATACCACTGATCATATAACCAGCCCTCCTTTGGCTATACCCATGTGCCGGTGTCACTAGTGTGTCATTATAAAGTGCTGGGTGTTATTATACTGATGCAGATACCACTGATCCTATAACCAGCCCTCCTCTGGCTATACCCATGAGCCAGTGTCACTACTGTGTCATTATAAAGTGCTGGGTGTTATTATACTGATGCAGATACCACTGATCCTATAACCAGCCCTCCTCTGGCTATACCCATGTGCCAGTGTCACTACTGTGTCATTATATAGCGCTGGGTGTTATTATACTGATGCAGATACCACTGATTCTATTACCAGCCCTCCTCTGGCTATACCCATGTGCCAGTGTCACTACTGTGTCATTATATAGCGCTGGGTGTTATTATACTGATGCAGATACCACTGATTCTATTACGAGCCCTCCTCTGGCTATACCCATGTGCCAGTGTCACTACTGTGTCATTATATAGCGCTGGGTGTTATTATACTGATGCAGATACCACTGATTCTATTACGAGCCCTCCTCTGGCTATACCCATGTGCCAGTGTCACTACTGTGTCTTTGTATAGTGCTGGGTGTTATTATACTGATGCAGATACCACTGATCCTATAACCAGCCCTCCTCTGGCTATACCCATGTGCCAGTGTCACTACTGTGTCATTATATAGTGCTGGGTGTTATTATACTGATGCAGATACCACTGATCATATAACCAGCCCTCCTTTGGCTATACCCATGTGCCAGTGTCACTACTGTGTCATTATATAGTGCTGGGTGTTATTATACTGATGCAGATACCACTGATCCTATAACCAGCCCTCCTCTGGCTATACCCATGTGCCAGTGTCACTACTGTGTCTTTGTATAGTGCTAGGTGTTATTATACATATGCAGATACCACTGACATTACAGGGAGTGCAGAATTATTAGGCAAATGAGTATTTTGACCACATCATCCTCTTTATGCATGTTGTCTTACTCCAAGCTGTATAGGCTCGAAAGCCTACTACCAATTAAGCATATTAGGTGATGTGCATCTCTGTCATGAGAAGGGGTGTGGTCTAATGACATCAACACCCTATATCAGGTGTGCATAATTATTAGGCAACTTCCTTTCCTTTGGCAAAATGGGTCAAAAGAAGGACTTGACAGGCTCAGAAAAGTCAAAAGTAGTGAGATATCTTGCAGAGGGATGCAGCACTCTTAAAATTGCAAAGCTTCTGAAGCGTGATCATCGAACAATCAAGCGTTTCATTCAAAATAGTCAACAGGGTCGCAAGAAGCGTGTGGAAAAACCAAGGCGCAAAATAACTGCCCATGAACTGAGAAAAGTCAAGCGTGCAGCTGCCAAGATGCCACTTGCCACAGGTTTGGCCATATTTCAGAGCTGCAACATCACTGGAGTGCCCAAAAGCACAAGGTGTGCAATACTCAGAGACATGGCCAAGGTAAGAAAGGCTGAAAGACGACCACCACTGAACAAGACACACAAGCTGAAACGTCAAGACTGGGCCAAGAAATATCTCAAGACTGATTTTTCTAAGGTTTTATGGACTGATGAAATGAGAGTGAGTCTTGATGGGCCAGATGGATGGGCCCGTGGCTGGATTGGTAAAGGGCAGAGAGCTCCCGTCCGACTCAGACGCCAGCAAGGTGGAGGTGGAGTACTGGTTTGGGCTGGTATCATCAAAGATGAGCTTGTGGGGCCTTTCCGGGTTGAGGATGGATTCAAGCTCAACTCCCAGTCCTACTGCCAGTTTCTGGAAGACACCTTCTTCAAGCAGTGGTACAGGAAGAAGTCTGAATCCTTCAAGAAAAACATGATTTTCATGCAGGACAATGCTCCATCACACGCGTCCAAGTACTCCACAGCGTGGCTGGCTAGAAAGGGTATAAAAGAAGAAAATCTAATGACATGGCCTCCTTGTTCACCTGATCTGAACCCCATTGAGAACCTGTGGTCCATCATCAAATGTGAGATTTACAAGGAGGGAAAACAGTACACCTCTCTGAACAGTGTCTGGGAGGCTGTGGTTGCTGCTGCACGCAATGTTGATGGTGAACAGATCAAAACACTGACAGAATCCATGGATGGCAGGCTTTTGAGTGTCCTTGCAAAGAAAGGTGGCTATATTGGTCACTGATTTGTTTTTGTTTTGTTTTTGAATGTCAGAAATGTATATTTGTGAATGTTGAGATGTTATATTGGTTTCACTGGTAAAAATAAATAATTGAAATGGGTATATATTTGTTTTTTGTTAAGTTGCCTAATAATTATGCACAATAATAGTCACCTGCACACACAGATATCCCCCTAAAATAGCTAAAACTAAAAACAAACTAAAAACTACTTCCAAAAATATTCAGCTTTGATATTAATGAGTTTTTTGGGTTCATTGAGAACATGGTTGTTGTTCAATAATAAAATTAATCCTCAAAAATACAACTTGCCTAATAATTCTGCACTCCCTGTATAAACAGCTCTCCTCTGGCTATACCCATGTGCCAGTGTCGCTTCTGTGTCATTATATAGTGCTGGGTTTTATTATACTGATGCAGATACCACTGATTCTATTACCAGCCCTCCTCTGGCTATACCGATGTGCCAGTGTCACTACTGTGTCTTTGTATAGTGCTGGGTGTTATTATACTGATGCAGATACACATCCAGTATTTCACTCAGGCTTTATTTATTCCATAACTTATTACCCAATATCGCTAGCAGTCCCTTGACAAGCCAATAAGTTTATTCACACTACATATTCTCCTTTCCTATTATTTAATCAGAAAGAAAATATATACTAAGGTTGTGAATCAGAACCTTAGTATATATTTTCTTTCTAATTTAATACTACTTATTATAAACCTTAGGTGCTGGTTAAAGTGATTTACCTTTGCATATAAAGCTTTCAGTCTCACTCAGAGTCATTTTCCCGGTACTAAGTGGCATCTTGTGGGAGTGGCCACAACCCTGCGAAACGTGGTGCCACGTGTGTCAAGGAGGAGTCAGGACCAGCAATCATCTGTCCTACTCTTCCCTCCCCGCAGCAAAATGGGTGGCGGACACTGCAAGGGCCAGTCACGGACACCAGTGTCCGTGTACAGACACCTTGCCTATCCCTGCTCCCATATAGCAAGTACCCCACACTGTATGAACCCCCATATAGCAAGTAACCCACACTGCATGATTCAGATAGAGTATGTAATTTAAGACACTTTTAAATTCACTTCTATTTTTAAATTTGCTTCTTTCTCTTGGTATCCCTTGTTGAAAAAGGATATGCATGTATCCTAGACTAGTGGAAGCTAGTTGCTGATTGATGCCTGCACACATTTTGTTTGTTGTGATTGGCTAACTATCGGCTAGATTACGATATTTGCGGTAAGAGCTGCTCGGTACTAACTTGCAAGTTATTGTCACCGCTCACTTCCCTACAGCGCTGGTATTGCAGGTTTACAAAAACCCGGCGTTATCAGGCAAAAAGTGAGCGCAAAGCAAAATTGAGCTCCATACCGCACTCCAATACCAGCGCTGCGGTGAGCTGGTTTTACGTGCTCATGCACGATTTCCCCTAGACATCAATGGGGAGAGCCGGCTGAAAAAAATCCTAACACCTGCAAAAAAGCAGCGTAAAGCTCCGTAACGCAGCCCCATTGATTCCTATAGGGAAACAAAATTTATGTTTACACCTAACACCCTAACATGAAGCCTGAGTCTAAACACCCCTAATCTTACATTTATTAACCCCTTATCTGCCGCCCCGACATCTACATTATACTTATTAACTCCTAATCTGCCGCTCCGGACATCGCTGCCACTATAATAAACATATTAACCCCTAAACCGCCTCACTCCTGCATCACAAACACTAGTTAAATATTATTATTAACCCCTAATCTGCCGCCCCTAACATCACCGCCCCCTACCTACATTTATTAACCCCAATCTGCCGCCCCCAACGTCGCCGCCACTATACTAAATTTATTAACCCCTAAACCTAAGTCTAACCCTAACACCCCCCTAACTTAAATATAATTAAAATAAATCTAAATAATACCTACTATCATTACCTACATTATTCCTATTTAAAACTAAATACTTATAAAATAAACCCTAAGATAGCTACAATATAACTAATAGTTACATTGTATCTATCTTAGGTTTTATTTTTTATTTCACAGCTAAGTTTGTATTTATTTTAACTAGGTAGAATAGTTATTAACTATTTACTAACTATCTAGCAAAAATAAATACAAATTTACCTGTAAAATAAAACCTTACCCTAGTTACACTAACACCTAACCTTTCACTACAATTAAATACAATTACCTAAATTACGAAAACAAACAAACACTAAATTACACAAAATAAAAAAAGAAATTATCAGATATTTAAACTAATTACACTTAATAGCCCTATCAAAATAAAAAAAGTCCCCCCAAAAAAAAAAAAAAAAAACCTAGCCTAAACTACCAATAGCCCTTAAAAGGGCCTTTTGCGGGGCATTGCCCCAAAGAAATCAGCTCTTTTACCTGAAAAAAAATAAATACAAACAACCCCTCCAACAGTAAAACCCACCACCCACACAACCAATCCCCCAAATAAAATCCTAACTAAAAAAAACCTAAGCTCCCCATTGCCCTGAAAAGGGCATTTGGATGGGCATTGCCCTTAAAAGGGCATTTAGCTCTTTTTCAAGTGCCCAAACCATAATCTAAAAATGAAACCCACCTAATAAACCCTTAAAAAAAACCTAACACTAACCCCCGAAGATCCACTTACAGTTTTGAAGACCGGACATCCATCCTCAACGAAGCCGGGAGAAGTCTTCATCCAAGTGGCAAGAAGTCCTCAACGAAGCCGGGAGAAGTCTTCATCCAAGCCGGGAGAAGTCTTCATCCAGACGGCATCTTCTATCTTCATCCATCCGGCGCGGAGCGGCTCCATCTTCAAGACATCGGGCACGGAGCATCCTCTTCTTACAACGGCTCTTCTGGAATGAAGGTTCCTTTAAGTGATGTCATCCAAGATGGCATCCCTTGAATTCCTTGAATCGGAATTAAAGGTGAAAAAATCCTATTGGCTGATTGGATCAGCCAATAGGATTTAAGCTCAATCCTATTGGCTGATTGCATAAGCCTATAGGATTTTTTCACCTTTAATTCCAATTGGCTGATAGAATTCTATCAGCCAATCGGAATTCAAGGGACGCCATCTTGGATGACGTAATTTAAAGGAACCTTCATTCTGCAAGAAGATATCGATTGAAGAGGATGCTCCGCGCCGGATGTCTTGAAGATGGAGCCACGCCGGATGATTGAAGATAGAAGTCTGGAGGACCACTTCTGCCGACTTGAATGAAGACTTCTCCCGGCTTCTTTGAGGACTTCTTGCCCCTTGGATGAAGACTTCTCCTGGCTTCGTTGAGGATGGATGTCCGGTCTTCAAAACTGTAAGTGGATCTTCGGGGGTTAGTGTTAAGTTTTTTTAAGGGTTTATTGTTTTTTTTTTTTTTTTTTCTAGATTAGGGTTTGGGCACTTGAAAAAGAGCTAAATACCCTTTTAAGGGCAATGCCCATCCAAATGCCCTTTTCAGGGAAATGGGGAGCTTAGGTTTTTTTAGTTAGGATTTTATTTGAGGGGTTGGTTGGTTGGGTGATGGGTTTTACTGTTGGGGGTTGTTTGTATTTTTATTTACAGGTAAAAGAGCTGATTTCTTTGGGGCAATGCCCCGCAAAAGGCCCTTTTAAGGGCTATTGGTAGTTTAGGCTAGGTTTTTTTTTTGGGGGGGGGCTTTTTTTTATTTTGATAGGGTTATTAGATTAGGTGTAATTAGTTTAAATATCAGATAATTTCTTTTTTATTTTGTGTAATTTAGTGTTTTTTTTTTTTTAAATTTAGGTAATTGTATTTAATTTATTTAATTGTAGTGTAAGGTTAGATGTTAGTGTAAGACAGGTTAGGTTTTATTTTACAGGTACATTTGTATTTATTTTAGCTAGGTAGTTAGTAAATAGTTAATAACTATTTAGTAACTTTTCTACCTAGTTAAAATAAATACAAACGTGCCTGTAAAATAAAAATAAACCCTAAGCTAGATGCAATGTAACTAGTAGTTACAGTATATTGTATCTAGTTTCGGGTTTATTTTACAGGTAAGTATTTAGTTTTAAATAGGAATAATTTAGGTAATGATAGGTTTTATTTAGATTTATTTTAACTATATTTAAATTAGGGGGGTTAGGGTTAGACTTAGGTTTAGGGGTTAAAAAATTTAATATAGTGGGGGTGGCAGATTAGGGGTTAATAAATGTAGGTAGGTAACGGCGATGTTAGGAGCGGCAGATTAGGGGTTAATAATATTTAACTAGTGTTTGTGATGCGGGAGTGCGGCGGTTTCGGGGTTAATATGTTTATTATAGTGGCGGCGATGTACGGAGCGGCAGATTAGGGGTTAATACATTTTTTTAGTGTTTGCGATGCGGGAGGGCCTCGGTTTAGGGGTTAATAGGTAGTTTATGGGTGTTAGTGTACTTTTTAGCACTTAAAGGGACACTGTACCCAAAAATTTTCTTTCGTGATTAAGATTGAGCATGAAATTTTAAACAACTTTCTAATTTACTGCGATTATCAAATTTTCTTCATTCTCTTGGTATCTTTATTTGAAATGCAAGAATTTAAGTTTAGATGCCGGCCCATTTTTGGTGAACAACCTGGGTTGTCCTTGCTGATTGGTGGATAAATTCATCCACCAATAAAAAAGTGCTGTCCAGAGTACTGAAACCAAAAAAGCTTAGATGCCTTCTTTTTCAAATAATGATAGCAAGAGAACGAAGAAAAATTGATAATAGGAGTAAATTAGAAAGTTGCTTAAAATTGCATGCTCTTTCTGAATTACAAAAGAAAAAAATTGGGTACAGTGTCCCTTTAAGTTATGAGTTTTATGTTACAGCTTTGTAGCATAAAACTCATAACTACTGACTTTCAGTTTATGGTATCGATCTTGGCGGTATAGGCTCTACCGCTCACTTTTTGGCCTCCCAGGCAGACTCGTAATACCGGCGCTATGGAAGTCCCATAGAAAAAGGAGTTTTTGAAAGCTGCGGTAATTACGCTGCGTTACGGCCAAAAAAGTGTGTGGTGCCCCTAAACCTGCAAGACTCGTAATACCAGCGGTAGTGAAAAAAGCAGCGTTATGAGCCTTAACGCTGCTTTTTCACCCATACCGCAAAACTCGTAATCTAGCCGAAAATGTGTTCATCTAGCTGCCACTAGTGCAATGCTGATCCTTCAGCAAGGATAACAAGAAAATTAAGCACATTTGATAACAGAAGTAAATTGGAAAGTTGTTTAAAATTGTATATTCTATCCAAATCTTGAAAGAAAATGTTAGGGTTTCCTGTCCCTCTAATTACTATTGCAGAGACAATGCTAGGATTGTTGCCTTGCCAAAAACATACACATCATGTTACTGTGCCTGCATCTTAAACCTCTTACCTTATACCTATAATGGACATAGGCATGCACCCAGTGTAATTTTACTAATATATATCTACCAATGAGCATTTGGGTAAACCCCAAGATTGACACCTGATGTGATCATGTGGTGCTGAACTTGGCTTTGAAAACAGAATAAATGTCTTTGGAAAAGTATATTAGGGCTTAATTCAGATGTTTTTCAGTGAAACAAAGTAGTTTATGCTAGAGTTATTAAGCAAAATAAATACATTATTAAAGTGTCAGTAAACCTAAAAAATAATGTTATATAATTCTGCACATAGTGCAGAATCATATAACATTATTTTAGTGCTATAGTTATAAAAGCCTTTTTTCCCCTTGAAAATTTTAAAAATATGCCGCTTTTACAGACCCGCTCTCTGCTCTCTGCTGAGCGGGTCTGTTTTTTTTACTCCGCGCATCGGGCCAGCTGTATAGTCACAGCCCGGGCCGACCGCGCAATAAGACTAAGTGCAGCTTGCTCCTGCTCTGTCTGACAGCAGGAGCGAGCTTCACTTAATGTTCACTTAAAGTTAAAAAAACACACCCGCTCAGCAGAGAGCGGGTCTGTAAAAGCGCCATATTTTTAAAATATTCAAGGGGAAAAAAGGCTTTTATAACTATAGCACTAAAATAATGTTATATAATTCTGCACTATGTGCAGAATTATATAACATTATTTTTTAGGTTTACTGTCCCTAATAAGTAAATTTATTTGTATGAAAAGCACGTTTAATTCAGGAGTGTTTATATAAATACCAGGTTAGATTTAGCATAAATCCCCTCTGTTACTTACTCCCTCTCCAGCCTAGCCTGTCTTACTCAATGCCAAATACGCAGAAATGAGAGGTTGACATTTATATCAAGGGGTCGACAAATGTGTTCAAAATCTCAGAGCCAGAAACTTATTGCCATCCCTAAAATATATCATAGTATTTTCATAGACAAAAATGTATTGTGTTTGTGTATATATTGTCATGGCCAAAAATATTGGCATCCCAGCATTTCTGTCAGATAATGCACCACTTCGCCCAGAAAATTGTTACAATTACAAATGTTTAGGCATTCTCATGTTTATTTATTTTGTCTGTATTGGTATGACACAAAAAAAAAGTGGAGAAAAATATGCCAAATCTGACACATTCCACACAAAACTCCAAAAATTGACTGGACAAAATTATTGACACCTCAAAATTGTAATAAATAATTGCATTCCAAGTTTGTGATGCTCCTGTAATGTGTACGGTAATTAAACTCGCCTGTATCAATTAATAGGTGCTGATAATATAGAAATCACACTGGTAACCTGTTAAAATGGGGACAATTTGACTCAACCTTTCTGTTGTGTGTTGTGTTTAATACATTCAAACAATTGTAAGTGAAGGTCAGATTAAAATTATTCATATGTTCCACTAGACCCCCATTATCTTCTGAAGTACCCTGCCAAACTATAATATTTTACAATATTGTTGTCATATAGGTTATTGGCCCAAATATATTCATCCTCAAATTGAGACATGTAGAGATTTGCATATGATGGGGCAAAAGTCGTCCCCATCACAGTTCCCTGTATTTGTTTGTAATACACATCCTCAAAGAGAAAATAATTATGGTTTAAGATGAACATAATACATTCTTTTAAAAATTCAATTTATGTTTGCACAAGATTACTTTTTAAGCATTCCTGTTTTATTCTAATCAGGCCTCTATCGTGTGGAATACTTGTATAGAGAGCCGAGACGTTGCAGGTCACTCATACATAATTGTTCTTCCACTCAATACCTTCAAATTTATTAATTGTGTCTATGGTGTCCCTCAAAAAAGATCTAGTTTGCCTTGCCAAAGGTTGTAGATAGTAGTCTATATATTTGAAGAGGTTATCGCATAAGGACCCAATCCCCGATATTATGGGTCTACCCAGGGGTTGGGAGGGGTTCTTGTGAACCTTGGGCATATGGTAAAAACATGCTATCTTGGGATATATTCATATATATAAATCATTTATATTTAATATACCTTGTTCTTTTGCTCCCATTAATAAGTCCCACAGTTACTTTTTATATTGGGCTGTGGGATTAACACTTGAAGATTAATATGTGGTGTGTATGTATGTATGTGTGTGTGTGTGTGTGTGTGTGTATATATATATATATATATATAATGTGTGTGTGTGTATATATAACATGCACACAAGTTGACACAAAGGGGTTTGAATTGCTATTAATGGTAACCATCCTCACCTGTGATGTGTTTTCTTGTAATTAGTGTGTGTGTATAAAAGGTCAATGAGTTTCTGGACTCCTGACATACCCTTGCATCTTTCATCCAGTGCTGCACTGACGATTCTGGATTCTGAGTCATGGGGAAAGCAAAAGAATTGCCAAAGGATCTGTGGGAAAAGGTATTTGAACTGTATAAAACAGGAAAGGGATATAAAAAGATATCCAAGGAATTGAGAATGCAAATCAGCAGTGTTCAAACTCTAATAAAGGAGTGGAAAATGAGGGGTCAGGTAGACCAACTAAAATTTCAGCCACAACTGCCAGGAAAATTGTTTGGGATGCAAAGACAAACCCACAAATAACTTCAGGTGAAATACAGGACATGTGGTGTGGCTGTTTCAAGATGCACAATAAGGAAGCACTTGAAGAAAGATGGGCTACATTTGGAGAGGAGTCAACAAGGCCTATGATGAAAGGTACACCGTTCTGTTTGATAACATACTGCATTCATCTTGTCATTAATTCTGACCAAATTTCCTGTGCCTTTGTAACTCACACATCCCCAGTTCAACTACCTTTTTCTCACAGATCCACTGAACCAAAAATAGTCTGGCTCCTAAGCTTAAATTCCAGCCTTTTCAAAAGAAGATACCAATGGAACAAAGAGAAATTGATAATAGGAGTAAATTGGAAAGTTGCTTAAAATTGCATTCTCTATCTGAATCATAACTAGACTATCCCTTTAAATGAAAGTCATGCATTTTAAAAATGTTTTCATACAAGCTTCTGGTTGACATTGAGATACCACCCTTCTCCTTGTTTTGGTCCTTCTATACTTTTTTATAATGAATGTTTCGTCTAGACACAAACCTTTTGTTCGTCTGAATAATTTTGGCAGTTTGGACCACTGGATCTGTAGAACTGAACAGAATATATTTGTATTGCCTTATAATGCAGGAATCCATCTGTTTATCCAGTGCCAATATAGTGAGTCCTCTGCCACAACCTTTTTTTCTTAAGTTGTTTTCTTTCCCAAACCTCCATTTTTCAGTATATTTTTGATGTCCTGATCATTGCATTTCTAATTATAGCGGATGCACCATACGCCCTATGTATTTGGTCTTCAGCATGCTCCCGCGCTGCTGCTTTGAGGGCTCTGAATTAACAATGCACACTGCGCAAGTGCAGTTGTCAGAGAAGCCGACAGCAGCCTCATGTAAACAGTGAATCTTTTCTTACATTATCGATTTACTGTTGCGGTCTCTGATGCACATGTGCCCATTCCGTCACACCCCTAGCCTAAACAATCAAGTTTTGTTCAATGTGTAGACAGTTTGAAAATTGAATAACAATAAAACTTGCCCCTCAAATATTGAAAATAAAATAGCAATTTTTGTACAACTTTTGACTTACTATATTCGATAGCGTTTGGGCTAGGGGTGTGACGGAATGGGCACATGTGCAACAGAGACCGCAAAAGTAAACAGTGAATCGATAATGTAAGAAAAGATTTGCTGTTTACATGAGGCTGCTGTCGGCTTGTCTGACAACTGCACTTGCACAGTGTGCATTGTTAATTCATAGCCCTTAAAGCAGCCGCAGCGTGGGAGCGTGCTGAAGACCAAATACATAGGGCGAATGGTGCATCCGCTATTGGATACAGATTATGTCAATCAAATTTCCCAATCAGTATTTTTTTTACACAGAGGCGGCCAGGTACAGGTAACCCTGCAAATAAAAAAAGTGATCTACTCTGTCTTAAATATTGTTTAGTAAAGAAATTAGAGTACACAATGTATATTTGTAATGAAAGCTTTTGAAAATAGCATTGTCATTATAATGAATTTACCATCACTTTAATATCCCTATATTGGGCTGGAAAGAATGTTAATGAAATTTAGCAGTTGGGGGAGAAGAGTTGCTTTGGAAAAAATAATTTGTTTTGACGATACAAAGCTTTAAAGTGACAGTATGCTGTAAAATAGTTTTTCCCTTAAAGGGACAGTATACACCAATTTTCATATAACAGCATGTAATAGACGCTACTATAAAGAATAATATGCACAGATACTGATCTAAAAATCCAGTATAAAACTTTTTAAAAACGTGCTTAAGAACAACAATGCTTACTGCTGATTGTGGCTGCATATATATGCCCCTTGCCATTGATTCACCTGATGTGTTCAGCTAGCTCCCAGTAGTGCTCTGCTGCTAATTCAGTATTGGATATCAAGAGAATAATGCTATTTGATAATAGAAGTAAATTGGAAAGTTGTTTATAATTGTATTCTCTGTCTGAAATAATAAAAGAAAAAATAATTTCATGTCCCTTTAGTGATCACATACATGTTTATGTATTTTTTAAATATTCATAATCATAACTTTTAAAGTGAGATAAATAAAATAATATGGTGCTCTGATGTTAAAAGGACATAAAATACAAAAAAGAAAATGCTCTAATCTGTTATGTGCAATGATACAATGCTCTAACTATGTGTTTAAACCCTTTAGGGCTAGATTACAATTGGCAGGCTAACTGTAGCATGTGATTGATATCAGGGTTTTTTCTGCATTCTTGCGCTACAAAAAAAGCGAACGTATTAGGAGCTGAAAGTAAATGCATTATCGTGACTTCAGAGCTTGCGTAAAGGGTAGTGACAAAAAGCACACATGTAAAAGTACAGTTATACTCCTATAAACACTGCCTGATGCACGTTATTGAAATATTAAATATAAACGATTAAAAAATATTAATAAAATGATTTCAAATTATTATACATACTGTAATATATACAGTCATATGCAAAAGTTTAGGCACCCCTGACAATTTCCATGATTTTCATTTATAAATAATTGGGTGTTTGGATCAACAAATTTCATTTTGATCTATCAAATAACTGAAGGACACAGTAATATTTCAGCAGTGAAATGAGGTTTATTGGATTAACAGAAAATGTGCAATATGCATCAAAACGAAATTAGACAGGTGCATACATTTGGGCACCCCAACAGAAATATTGCAATGATATTTAGTAGAGCCTCCTTTAGCAGAAATAACAGCCTCTAGATGTTTCCTATAGCCTGTAATGAGTGTCTGGATTCTGGATGAAGGTATTTTGGACCATTCCTCCTTACAAAACATCTCCAGTTCAGTTAGGTTTGATGGTTGCCGAGGATGGACAGCCCGCTTCAAATCACCCCACAGATTTTCAATGATATTCAGGTCTGGGGACTGGGAATGCCATTCCAGAACATTGTACTTGTTCCGCTGCATAAATGCCAGAGTAGATTTTGAGCAGTGTTTTGGGTCGTTGTCTTGTTGAAATATCCAGCTCCGGCATAACTTCAACTTTGTTAATGATTCCTCAACATTATTCTCAAGTATCTGCTGATATTGAGTGCAATCCATGCGACCCTCAAATTTAACAAGATTCCCAGTACCGGCACTGGCCACACAGCCCCACAGCATGATGGAACATCCACCAAATTTTACTGTGGCTAGCAAGTGTTTGTCTTGGAACGCTTTGTTCTTTTGCCAGCATGCATAATGCCCCTTGTTATGTTTCTTCAGTCCACAACACCTTCTTCCAAAATGAAGCTGGCTTGTCTAAATGTGCGTTGCATACCTCAAGCGACTCTGTTTGTGGTGTGTGAGCAGAAAAGTCTTCTTCCGCATCACTCTCCCATACGCTGAATTGTTGAACGATGCACAGTGACGCTATCTGCAGCAAGATTATGTTGTAGGTCCTTGGAGGTGGTCTGTGGACTGTTTTTGACCATTCTAACCATCCTTTGCCTTTCCGATATTTTACTTCTGGCCTTAACAAAAACTGTGCCTGTGGTCTTCCATTTCCTCACTATGTTCCTCACAGTGGACACTGACAGCTTAAATTTCTGCAATAGCTTTTTGCAGCCTTCCCCTAAACCATAATGTTGAACAATTTTTTTGTTTTCAGGTCATTTGAGAGTTGTTTTGAGGCCCCCATGTTGCCACTCTTCATTGGAGAGTCTAAGAGAACAATAACTTGCAATTGGTCACCTTAAAGGGCCATGATACCCAAATTTTGAAACACTTGAAAGTGATGCAGCATAGCTGTAAAAAGCTGACTAGAAAATATCACCTGAACATCTCTATGTAAAAAAGAAAGCTATTTTACCTCAAAAGTTCCTCAGTAGCCACATCCCATTGTAAAGGACTTCTAAGCAGCAAATCAGTATGTCTGTCCCGGGACAGCTAAGGGGTTAAGCCTCGTGCACTCTCATGTTATTTCCCTATTCAGTTTAAAGAAAGTTTACTATGAAATCTCATGAGAGTTAAGTCAAATCTCATGAGATCACAGTAAAAGAGTTCATGTCCTCAGCACTGTTAATGCTGATTGGCTGCAGTTCATTTCTTCATTCTGCCTAAACTTTTGCATACAACTATAAAATATATATATATATATATATATATATATATATATACATACATACATACATACATACATACATATACACACAGTGCAGGTATAGGTAGATATATAAATTTGTATTTACAATAACAAGTACATTGTTCTCTATGTGAAAGACATTGGAATGTGAAATATTCATAATACATTCGGGTTTTAGCGCACTTGAATAAACGTGATCAGGTCAGATTGCAACTATGGGTGTGAGTTTTTTTTTTCAGTTTACACACTATTGAAGTCTATGGGGGAATATGTTAATGCGTTCGCGACTTTGTGGGAGTGCAAAATAGCGCTCCACTTGTAATCTGGTTAAACACATAACTAAAGTCAGCACCATAGCAGCAGTGCAATACTGGTAGCTAGTTCAACATCTTTGGTGAGCCAATGAAAAGAGGCATATGTGTGTATCCACCCAGCAGCAGCTAGCAACCAGTAGTACATTG
Source organism: Bombina bombina (assembly GCF_027579735.1). Classification (NCBI taxonomy): domain Eukaryota; kingdom Metazoa; phylum Chordata; class Amphibia; order Anura; family Bombinatoridae; genus Bombina; species Bombina bombina. Next base: position 173,660,505 of record NC_069499.1, on the reverse strand, counting down.
CTGTTCCTGAGGTATACTTTTCAAGAAAGGATACTAAAAGAACAAAGCAGCTATAACAAATGTGAATTTGTTTTGGTCATGTCATGACAGATTGATAGGAAATGTATTAACAGTAAAACTTGAAATAGATTTTTGTATGTGGCTTAAGGAACAGCAAATTCTCTTTTAATGCTACCTTAAACCAGGGCTCTTTAAATCATGGGTCGGCACTCATTACTGGCTCGCAATACCATGTTTACAAGGTCGTGACGTGTTTGTGTTGTAGGAGACTGTGGGCGAGATTACAAGTGCCACGGTAAATCAAATTTTTTCGCTAGCGAAACGCTTTTTGCATTTCTTGGGATCTACTCGTAGTACAAGTTGAAAAAACCCATTATTTTGCGCTAGCGGTAGTTTTCACATGTGTGTGCATGTGTTCCCCCATAGAAATCAATGGAGAAAAAAAAAAAAAAAAAAATACCCTGCTCGCAAAACAACAATTTTTTTAAAAAAAAACACCCTATCATAAGCCCCAAACCTAATAACCCCTAATCTGCCATCCCCACATCGCCAACCCTAAATAAACTATTTACCCTTAAACCGCCATCCCCCACATTGCAAACTATCTAAATAAACTATTAAAGGGCCAGTAAACCTAGCAAATAATGTTATATAATTCTGCACATATTGCAGAATTATATAACATTCGTTTAGCGCCAGGTTTCTAAAGCATATTGTTAGATAGATATTTAGCAAAGAAAACAGAACGCCGCTCGTGGCTCTACTGAGCGGGTCTGTTTTCTTCCGCTAAGCGCATCGCGGGCACGCTGGTCTGGTAGCGGGAGCGAACTTCATTGAGTTTAAAAGCGCGATTGGGCAGCTGTGATTAGACAGTGTGCCCAGATGCGCTTAGGAGAAGAAAACAGACCCGCTGAGTAGAGCCCGGAGCGGCATTCTGTTTTCTTTGCTAAATATCTATCTAACAATTTGCTTTCGAAACCTGGCGCTAAGCTATTGTTATATAATTCTGCACTATGTGCAGAATTATATAACATTATTTGCTAGGTTTACTGGCCCTTTAACTCATAAACATCCATCTCCCCCAATGCAAAGTAATTTAAACCCCCTAACTTAACCCCAATTAAAATACCCATAAATTAAAAATAAATTAACCATAACTTAAAAATATTCTAACTACCTCAACAGAAATAAACTTACCTGTAAAATTAAATTAAAATCTAAACTTAACCTAAAATAACCCTACCATTACTTAAAAAAAAAAAAATGACATTACAAAAAAATAAAAAACATACATTTACAAAAAAAAACCTACCATTACAAAACAAAAAAAAATCTACCCTTTAACTAAAATAACAAAAACGAAATTACCGAAAATAAATTATTTCTACTCTAATACCCTAAAAAAAATTACTATTCTAAAAATAAACTACCAATAGTCCTTAAAAGGGCCTTTTGTAGGGCATTGCCCTAAAGCAAACAGCTCTTTTCCTTAAATACAATAACCCCCAACCATTACAACCCTCCACCCCCCCAAAATAGTTGATAGTTTATTTAATCATTGTGGGGGGATTGCGGTTTAGGGGTTAATAGTTTATTGTGTTAGTTTGCAATGTGGGGGAATGGCGGTTTAGGGGTTATTAGTTTTATTTTGGGTTGGCGACGTGGAGGGATGGCATTTTATGGGTTAATAGTTTATTTAGTTTGCGATGTGGGGGATGGCAGTTTAGGGGTTAATAGTTTTAGTTAGTTGACGATGTGGGGGGGATGGCAGTTTAGGGGTTATTCATTTTATTTTGGGTTGGCAAAGTGGGGGGATGGCGGTTTAGGGGTTAATAGCATTATTTAGGGTTTGCGATGTGAGGGGATAGCGGTTTAGGGGTTAATAGTGTAGTTTATGGCTGTAAGGGTACTTTATAATGTATTTTTGTTGTGTTTTGTGCAACTTTTTATTTCTGTAAATTTTTTTACCAGAGCTCCTTAGATTACGGTAAGGATTGAAGCAGAAAAGGCTATTGTACTAGCGCAACCACGATTTCCCCCGATTTGTAATATCAGCGGAAGAAAAATGAATCGCAAAATGGCGATTGCGCTAGCGCAAAATCCATTGCGCCTCACTTGTTATCTAGCCTTGAGTGTGGTGTGTGAATTATATGAGAGTGTCTGGGGCGTGTCTGTATGTTGTATGAGAGTGTGTGTTATATGAGAGTGTGTGTGGTGTGCGTGTTGTATGAGAGTGTGTTGTGTGGGTGTTACCTTTTACAACAATTTCAAGTTTGACTACAATCAGGAATAATGTACTCACACATTTTAGTCACTTTGCCAAAAATTTCAGATATCTTGTATATTTTTAGTACAGTCATAAGAAAAGGGTCACAAAGAACCCATCTTTAAACAGTTCACTTAAAGGGTCATTAAACACTTTGGGGCCTATTTATCAAAGCATCAACTGAAAATACACTTGAATTCCACGTCGTATTTGTCGCGAGATTGATCCGCCGTAGTTATCAAAGAGTCAAGATCGGCAAATGTTGAAATTTGTGCCGTAACATACAATCCCGCAATCTCAATCCAGCTCAGATCGATGCTTGCGTCATTACAGATGTTTCAAATTCAGATTTGACTCTATTTGACCCTTTTTGCCAATTTTTCAAATATTTAACAGGTACGCTCGCGTGTATTCTGACGCAGCGTACCTAGTTTTCAATCCACCACCCTTGAGGTCGCGGATGCCATAGAACTTAAAGTGAATGTAAATTTTTATGCTAAAGTGCCCGTTTTTTAAAAATTCAATTAAAAACAGGGGCACTTTAATTAATAAAAATTTACATTTCACTTGTTGTGAAGAAATACTTAACTTTTAAACTTAAACTTGAAAGCAGCTTCAGCTTCCTCCGGTCGTTGCAAGCCATTTCTGATGTCAGAAATGATGGATAGGTCATCCTCCAATCACGGCTTCCCCCCTGGGGGAATCAGTGTCTGATTCAATGCCGTAATTGGAGAAAGACGGATTCATCATTTTAGACCCAGGAAGAGGCTTTGCGACGGGTGGAGGAAGCTGGAGCTGCTGTCAAGATTAAAAGGTAATTTTTTTTTCACAGCACGAGTGAAATGTAAATTTTGATGATTTAAAGTGCCCCTGTTTTTAATTGAACTTTTAAAAACAGGGCACTGTAGCATCAAAATTTACATTCACTTTAATATGCTCGATGCTGCAAGAGAATAAAGTATATTACATAATTAAAGTAAATTAGAAACTCTATTAAAATTGTATACCCTTTCTAAATCAAACAGTTATTTTTGCTCCACATTTGGTGCACTAGTAGATATAGGGATAAAAATGAAAAATACATTACTACTTATGGATTATTTTACAAATGTGTCTCTCATTACAAAGCAAGGGGACAATATTTCTACAAATTTGTTGAAAAGATTTGCCCCAAACTTGTCGCACTAATAGATATAGAGATAAAAATTAAATACACAACATAATATAGCTAACTTCCTTTTTATTTTTTTGTGAAAAATCTATGTGCACCATGTTTAAATGATGTAATACAAGTCCCACTCTCTACTTTGCACCAATTTTGACACGACACTTTAAGCACCAATTATGATGCAAACTCCTAAACAAACCACACACTAGTGAATTTTTCAACCACTTTTGATTGGAATATGCATAATCACATGATTTATGACATCAGCCAATCTGATTCAAATATACATTTTAAACTATCACTAACAAATCAAATTGCTTGATATTTGTGTCATTGATCACTCATCAGAACTTGTAAGTGCCATTTGTTACATTGTGTATTATACTTTTGAAAGTATGTACAGTATATGTGAAATTAGAATTAAAGATAAACATTGATGCTGATATTAGGACACACAGTGTAATATTTTAGACTGATTTTAAAATTTGAATTGATGTTTGATTAAATATAACCTTAAGCTGATGACTCAAAGGGATAGCCCACCTAACATTAAACTGTCATGATTCAGATACAGCAGAAATTAAAATCACCTCTTTACTGTCATGCTATTCAGTGTATTTCTTACTTCTCTTGAATTTCTTTTTCAGTAAGAAATGTCATCTTCTATGCCAGCCCGTTTTATAACACCTGTGAAGGGGTGGTTTTTAAAACTAGATTGCAATCAGGAGGGGTTACACAGGTACAGAGAGAAAACTGGTCCAGCTCTTAAAATATCCATTGATTGCAAATACATATGATACCCTGATTGCATGTTATATTTGCAATTATTCATGCTCAGAATAATAATAAATGTACACTATATACATATAGTGGTATAAATAAACACAAAGATATGAAAGACAACATTGTTTAGAACAAAAAAGGAATTTAGGGACATGTAAATATGTTTGCAAAAGATTTCTGACATAACACACACACACACATACAAATTCTAGCATTAATAATCATTTATTAAAAAAAACATGTGATAAACGCATATCATGACTTCTAGAAAAACAAATACACAATCATTTTTTTAAAAGTATCATATAACAGATTTTTTTGTATAACAAATAAATATAAAAATAACTTCCTATGAGATATTGTTTGTTGAGGTACAAATGTAGCTATTTCTTGGACATTAACAGATGAAAAATAAAAGATTAGCTTTAGAGAAATGTGTTTGTTCATGGACAGTAATGAAATAGTATAAATAAAGTTGGGAAAAACCTGAATAACCGCGACATCGATGACTGTTAGTTAACAACATTCCGATGCTCATTGCGCCCTACTTGATGCACGTGCTTTTGAAGTTTTTTAAATAAATAAAGGGTATCGTATGCAGATCCGCGTCAGCGAAGTCTGGCGAGTGTATTGACGCCGGCGAATGCACTGAGATTGACGCTTTGATAAATATGCCCCTTTGAGATGATAATATAAAATGATAAATCGTATGTATAAAAAAAAAAGTCTGCAATATACTTTCATTATTTATTATGTCCCCTTTTCCTGTAATTCCATTCTGAAATTGTGAACATTTCAGTTCCTGTTAGAAATGGAAGTGCAGAACACTGTTATATTCCACACAGCCATTGGCTGCACACTCTAGTGACCTATTTATAACTGTCCCTAATTGGCCACAGCAGAGACGGTAACCTAAGTTACAACATGGCAACTCCCATTGTTTTATAGACACTAAAACTTTACACTTATTTTGTCACTTTTTAAACAACTAATACAACTTTAAAAAAATACATCTACTTATTTTTCTCAGACTAATCGTTCCTTTGAATGCATCATTCTATCTAGCATTTATTTAGTGTTTAATGTCCCTTTTAATGACACATTTTAATTGATGACTCAACTTCTAATTATAAATCATTATAAAATAAAAACTAAAAAAGAAATTGCCATGTGGAGGGAATGTGAAAATTATGGGAAGGGAAATTGGGGCAAGAAGGGGTTAAATAGCACTCGTTCCCTATATGAATAGTAATAGTATTGAAATCATTCAACTACTATATGTATCAATCAGTTAAAAACTTTACTTTATTAATCACTATTAAAGACCTAAATAATTATTACACAAGGCCCCTGAAAAATCGCTTGTGCAGAATAGGCTGCAATACCCAGAGATAGGATACAGCTCAAACCACCCCCCTGTATTCCTGGCCGGTAACAGGATACGCCGGCTTCAGGTGCCAGGGATGGCTGAGTGTTCCTATAAAATCTCGTGCAGTCTATATCAAAGCGTAGGAGCGATATGATAATTATTATTAAAAACAAAAAGCCAAACTTATAGCAGTTTAAGCTAAAAGTAGCACACAAACGCGTTTCGGCCGAGTAGCGGCCTTTATCAATGTGTTTTCTTAAAAATGACAAGCAATCGAGTGTGAAGCAATCGAGTGTGAAGCTGAACACGCTTTAAATAACCCAGTTCTGTGTCTCTAAGGCCAATGGGAGCGCAACTATTGTACACGCCCATCTTAGGGCCAATCATCAGTGCTGTACTGCTCAGGCACATTTCGATGATAGGTTATTCCGGAATGGCTGTGGATGCAATGTTAGTGCCCAATCAGGATTCACCTATATTTTATATGTTGTTCTGTGTTGCACTGCATTGCATTGTTCTACAAAATAAACTGGTAATATAGCAATTTGCTTACATCACTCATCTATATCTACTATACTAGCGTGCACCATTTAAAGAAATAATCTGTGTGTACCGATATTGAGTACAAAGTGACAACAATTTTTTGAGTGATGGACTATGTTATCCCGTTTTACTCTCTATTACTTCTACTCGTTATCATATTGTTATCCCTGTTAGTAAAAAGCATTATGGAGACCATACGTTAAAAAATCATTATTGTGAGTCAAACATAATATTATGAACTGTGATTCAGAGCGCTATTGACATGGACTCAATGTATACTATGGCTTTCATATATATAGCCAAGTTACAAGGTTTGTAATATACTGCTCATGTGGGACAGAATTACAATTATGAATTTCCATCGTTCAAACAGAGAAACCGATTTACCTAATAGTGTTTAGATGGTGATCAGACAGTGTTTGTATTATCTTAAGATTAAAAGACATCACCTAAATGCACATTATTAGTGTGTACTATGTTATCAATGTAGAGTATTTTGTTGTATTATGAGGCTAAGACAACTTCTATGTGCTTAGGTCAATTCTTTAAAGACTTAAGTGTAACTCTCATATATTCATATTTTATGGTTAATTTTAAGTTTGAAACCAAAACATAACATAATGCGTGTCATACTAGTTCATGTATAATTCTTATCTCACTGATTTTTAACCTATATCGTTATGATCCAAAAATTGCATTTACTTCGGAATTCTGGGTGCACGTCTAGATAGAGATATTATATTGAAACTCTTACATATGTACACTATTATTTACAGAATTATTTACAGTTGTATCGAGTTTCACAGGAAGACCCAAAAATTATTATTCTCATTCATGCCCTGTGGCATCACACAATTCAAATTAAATATCCATTTTGCTTCCTTTTGGAGCAAATTTGTTTCTATATCTCCTCCACGAATGCCTGAACGTAGGCTTTCTAAACCCCAACATCTGAACGTATTAGTTTTGCCCTTATGATGGTATAGGAAATGTCTCGCCACACTTGTTATCTGTTTTCCATTTTTAGTATCTTTCTCAGCATTTCGAATATTGCTAAGATGTTCAGTCATCCTCTTTCCCATAGGTCTTGTGGTCATACCTACATATAATAAATTACAGCTGCAGGTTAAACAGTATATGACGTTTGGAGTTTTACAAGTTATGTGACTCTGGATGGTCCACCGTTTATTGAATCTATCCATCATTACTTTCTTTTTGTGGAGGGAATATCACACGATATAGTCCCATGCAAGGCAGTTTACATTTTGGGCTAGATTACAAGTGGAGCACTAATTTATTGCGCACCTGCATAAATATAAATTTATTAACACATAAAACATAAATATATATGTATTTAGTCATATACATATATATTTACATTTGCTGACCATCGCTCCGTGACTTACCCCCTTTGCTGCGCTAGTTCTCATGCTGTGTCTCACGGCATGAGAATGAGGCTCCTATTGGAGCCTATGGAAGCACGCTCTTGTGAGCTCAATGTTTCCGTGCAATGTGAACGCAAGGTCGTGTTTGCATTGCAACTAACTCGTAATACCAGCGCACATTTGCGTACGCTGGTATTACAAAGTGGAGAGCAAATATCGCTTTAGCGAAAGCAATATTTTGCGCTCCACTTGTAATCTGGCCCTTTATATTTTAATAGCTATTAAGCAGAGTTTAGAGAGTAATATACTAAAGCAGGGGTGGGCAGACTTTTGCAAGACAAGTGCTACCTCTAATTTTATTCCAAGTCACTGGGACCATCAAGCAACCTTATCTGTGTACCGCGCCTGCGTATGAATAAGTAGTCTCACAATCAAGAACTTTTTAAATCTTCCAGGCGGTCACCTCAAAATTCACTTGCGGTCCACTGGTAGACCAAGATCTACCTCTTGCCTACCCCTGTACTAAAGGTATAAAGATATTTGCAGCCCTGTATACTAAAAAATAGTACTTACTAAACTTTTTAAGAAGACCAAAGAGTGCACACTTTTCTGTTATTATTACTTAAAGGTACACAAAGCCCAATTTTTTTCTTCTTTCATTATTCAGATAGAGCAGACAATTTTAAGCAACTTTTTTCTTCGTTCTCTTGCTATGCTTATTTAAAAAAGCAGGAATGTAAGCTTAGGAGCCGGTGTTCTGTTTTGTTTGCCTACCGCGTTACATTTGCCTACCTTCTGTCACGCCTACAATAAACTTGCAAATACTCACAATGTGCACACGTGCTCACTGCCGCAGTCGGCAAATATTACAGAACACCGTCCACAATTTTGGCACTAGCTGGGGACATGAAAATATCAGTGCCAAAAAAAAGGCAATATGTTCTTTTATTCAGTATATTGAATATTATTATACTGATGTATTTGATTAAAGGAGACATAATATAAATGGCTACAAATATTCCCTTTCATGATGAAACGCTAATACATGCCCATTTTTTTTTTAACTATTTATATTATGTTTGCTTTATTTAAATACGTTCACTCCTTTAATCAAATACATCAGTATAATAATATTCAATAAACAGACTAAAAGAACACAGTTGTAGGAAGCTTTTTTTGGCACTGATACAGTATTTTGATGGTCCCAGCTAGTGCCAAAATTGTGAACTGTGTACTATAATATTTGCCGACTGCAGTGAGCGCATGCATGCAAGGGGTATTTGCAAGTTTATTAAAGGCATCGTGTTCTAATATTTGCCGACTGCGGCAGTGAGCGCATGCGTGCAAAGGGTATTAGCAAGTTTATTGAAGGCGTGGCCATAAGCGTTACGTAGGTAGGCAAACGTAACGCGGTAGGCAAACACAACAGAACACCGGCCCATTTTTGGTTCAGCACCTGGGTAGCGCCTGCTGATTGGTGGTTAAATGTACCAATTAGCAGGCATGTCCATGCATACGTCCTGGAAAAGGTTGTGCAGTTCTTTCTGTAATTGTGCTTGGCTGTGTGTGTGTTTTTGGTGGTGGTGGTGGGGGGGGGAGGTGTTAACTCAGAGAAACTCAAATTTCCATTAAAGGGACAGTCTAGTCAAAATTCAATTTTAAACAACTTTACAGTTTACTTTTATCATCAAATTTGCTTTGTTCTTTTGGTATTCTTTGTTGAAAGCTAAACCTAGGTAGGCTCATATGCTAATTTATAAGGCCATGAAGGCTGCCTCTTCTCTCAGGATATTTTAACAGCTAGACAGCGCTAGTTCATGTGTGCCATACAGATAACATTGTACTCACTCCTGTGAAGTTACCTAGGAGTCAGCACTGATTGGCTAAAATGCAGGTCTGTCAAAAGAACTGAAATTAGGGGGTAGTCTGCAGAGGCTTAGACACAAGGTAATCACAGAGGTAAAATGTGTATTATTATAACTGTGTTGGTAATGCAGAAGTGGGGAATGGGTAATAAAGGGATTATCTATCTTTTTTAACAATAAGAATTCTGGAGTAGACTGTCCCTTTAAGAGTGAGCTGAATCCAGGAATGTAACTGCTTTTTTGAGGTTGAGTAAGAACTTGAACTTAAACTCTGGCATTAAGTTTTAGACAGAGGAAGAGAGCATAGTGCTTGACTGATGCATGAAAGTGACTTTTTTTGCTCTGCTTGTTCATGCCATGAATGGGAAACATGTCCCCCTTGATATTCTAGGCTGTAAGACATTTTTTAAGGGATACTAAATACATTTCTGTTGTCTTGATATAAAATAGCATACCAGAAAAGTCTAAACATTTTTAAAACAAATGAACATATTGTTTGCTGCAATTATTTAGATAAGCCAATCCAGATGTGCTTCTGTTAGTATAAAATATATTGTTATCTGCTGAAGTTCATTAAGGAAAAATAAGTGGAAGGATTATTTTTGAGAAGTGTGCAGTTTGCCTTTACGATTCTGAGAATTAGAAAATTCAGAGCTAAAATAAAAAGGGGTTCAAAATAAATAATGTTAGTATGTTACAAAGTTGTTTTTACTTTGCATAACTAAACAGTTTATATTAAAGTGTTTACTGTCCCTTTAAGAAGGCCAAGGTCTAAATAACAGGCATCATCAGATGTGCAGTATTTGTTGAGCCCAGATCTATTCCCAAATGTTTACTGACCATAGTATGGTACCTGAGCTCTTAACAATGATACTCCATGCTGCTCTGTAGAATGTTTATAACATAGAATTCAAACTTTTTGTATTTAAGACTGGCATGTGTTATAGTCCAGCTAAGAGGAGACTATTACTATTATTATTATTATTATTATTAATATTATTATCTCTAAGCTTTGAGCTTTAACTGATTTCTGGATGTTGTGAAGTGCTGCTCATTTTTATTAAAATCCTGCACTAACTTAAATATATTTCAGAGATATACATCAATCTAAGGAATAAAGCTTTTAGAAATAATTCACAAACAGTGAAATAAGATTGACCTGTTAAATTGAGAAATCTGTGACTGGAATTAATGTAGGATGAATAGGATTATCCCATCAGGGTGAGTTTCTCTGAGATGATAAGCAGTAACTGCAAGGAAAATTAGATTTAACAGTGCATTAAATTGCGTATTTAAGAAGCATCCACTGGTAGATTATTTTCAAATACCGAGTCACGCTTCTGAAAATGAAAAGCAGTGCTGCTGGAAAGAAGCTAATGCGCTTGTTAATTTATTATACAGGGAACTACAGAGGAGATGTCAGACAGAAGGGGTCATTTGCATTTTCGACTCAATTATGCTGAGGAGTTCAAAATCAAAAAGGAACTGGAGAGATTGCTTAAGCGTCCTCACAAGGATTTTAGACATACCACAGTGGAAACTCAACCTAAGAATATTTTACCACTTTCGTTAATGCAGGAAACACCCATATCTAACTTCAGTATATTTGATTCTTGCTCTAGTCCCACTTTATCTACTGAAAACAAGTTATTTAAAACAACTCATCAATATATAACTCAGGAAGCCAAGAAGGTGGCTTATAGGGAAATACAACCTTACAAAAGCCGTAGTGCTCCCTTATCCCCTAGAGAATCCATTGAAGGTTCTACAGATCTGAATGGGGTACAAAGAGATCAGCCAACTACACAGTCTAAAACAACATTGCTTGATGATCAGCCAGTGAAGAAGCCAGCTATTGCATCAGTATGTGGCACAACAAAAACTGTGTCAGTGTTTTCACGCCCTGAACCCCCTCCTAAGCCCAAATCATATACTTCCCATCTGCCAAAAAAGCGAAGTGTTTATCTAAAACCTCTGGTAGTTCCAAATATGGAGAAGAAACTTGAAAAAGTTCCAAAAAAAGATCCAGCCTCTAAACCCAAAGAAACAGTGGGTGCTAGATTTAGTCAAAGAACAACTTCTGGAAGTGAATCCAGCATGTTATCCTCTTATTCTGAGTCAGAGGACAGTGATGACTCACGGATAACATTAAAGAAAAAAACAAAAAGACGAAAAAGAAAAAGTGCTGTAGTTACAACAGAGAATGAGAAAAACTTGCCGAGAAAAAGTATTGCCCTAGGAAACTGTGTCTCTATAGAACGGATGAGGGATACATTTAGTGAAATTGTAGATTCTCCTGTAAAATTATCTCAAGGTGAAGAGGGTCAGAGCATCACAGAAGACTCTGCAGAAGCATGTCCGATTGCTCAGAAACCAGTTTCTAAGGCCGTAGCTAGGTCAGTGGATGAAATTATTGCTTCATTACGATGTCCTCAAATTCCCTCTGCTTCTGATCTGATGATACAGCAGCTAATGGAGAGCATAATGGGAGAGAACTATATTTTCACATTTGGGGTAAGTCTAACAATTTTTTTTTGTTTTTATTAAATATACTTTTTACAATATCATTCGAGTGTTCTCCCCAGGACCACTGCCCTCATCCTGATACTTTATAATGCCACCCGGCTAGCAAAATTTTCTGTGGAGAACACTGATTTTGTATTAGGGTTTTTCAATTTCAGTTCTCAGCCATGGTTATTAAGCTGCTATCACCCAAGGTAATTCTGAAAATCTTGCCTGTTAAGGGGCCCTGAGCACTGAAATTGAAAAATCATGTTCTATATACTTAAAATACAGCAACAAATTAACTTTTTAAAAAAAAAATGCAAACTGGAAGTAGCTGTATTATAAATGGAAGTCCTGATTATTTAAAGGGATACTAAACCCATTTTTTCCTTTCATTATTCAGATAGAGCAACTTTATAATTTACCACTTTTAGTAAATGTTCTTAGTTCTCTTGGTATCTTTATTAAAACAGCAGGAATGTAAGCTTTGGAGCCGGCCCATTTTTGGTTGAGCACCTAGGTAGCACTTGCTTATTGGCAGCTAAATGTAGCCACTAATCAGCAAGCGCTATCCAGATGCTGAAACAAAAATGGGCTGACTCCTAAGCTACATTTTTGTTTTTTTTAAATAAAGATACCAAGAGAATGAAGGAAAAATTGATAATGGGAGTGAATTCAAAAGTTGATTAAAATTTCATGCTCTGTCTGAATCATGAAAAAAAATATTTGGGTTTTAAGCTTATTGTCTTTTTCCAAAATTATGGATTCAAAACTTTATTATTATATACTAGTGGTAAAGCTCATGTACATGGGCCAAAATGTTTAATGAAAGAAATATACATATCCTTCTATCCATCTATCACTATTCCTTTGTCCCTCTCCCTCTGTCCCTTTCCCTCTATCTCTCTGTCCCTTTCCCTCTGTTTCTGATTCCCCCACCCTCAAACAGCTCTCTACCCCCCCCCAACTATTGCCTCCATTTTAGGTACTGGCAGCTGTCTGCCAGTACCTATAAATCCCTTTTTTTAATTCTTTTTTTTTTCTTTCTGTAGTGTAGTGGTCCCCCCCCTGCAATCACCATTTAGTCCCCCCCAAACCTCTTTTTTTGTAGTGTAGCTGTCCTATCCTTCCCTGTTCCTTTAATTTCTGTAGCGTAGGGCCCTCCCACTCCCTCCCCTCTTTGCTGCTGAGCCAACCACCCGCCATCCACCTCCCGCCAACACCTCCCGCCGGCACCAGCGGAAGATTGTTACAGGCGGTGACGCACACAGTGTCTCCGTCTGTAACGATCAGGCATCTGCCCGACTCCATATGCGGCAGATGCCTGAAGATTTAGGAGCTCCAGCTCTCGGCTGTAACATAACAGCTGAGAGTTCTGGAGCTTCCTGAAGCTGTCTCGCGCTGCAGGGATTTGCCCCTATGATTACATTGAGAAGGTGAGAAAAAAGATGAAATAGAGGGGATTCTGGTGTGATCAGGATCGAAAATGTAAATAAGGGGATAAGACAAAAATAAAATGTTGATATATTTGAAATTATGAGGTTTGGTTTGTTTGAGAATTTTCTAACAGAGAGGAGAGAATAAGAGCAAAGACAGGATATAGTTAGTTGAGAGATGAGGCAGGGTGAGAATGAAGAGGGGATATAAGTAGTGGAGAGATGAGGTAGAAGATGAAAATGAGAAGAAGATAGCATTAGATGATAGATTAGGTGGTAGGGAAAGAATGAGAATATAGGGAGACTAGAAGAAGATGAATTTGAAAGAAAATTAGAATGGAAAGGGGATATAATTAGATAAGGATGGTAGGGAATGGGCATTAAGAGGGGTTAGAATGAGATAAGTGATTAGGTGTGCAGAGAAAGAGAATGAAGAAGGGGTAGAATAGGATGAGAGATGAGGTAGGCAGAGAATGAGAACAAAGAGGATAGATTTGAATAATTGCTGAGATGGTTAGTGAAAGAGAATGAAGAGGGGATAGGATAGAATGATTGATGAGATGGCAAGTGAATGAGAATGAAGAGGGGATAGAATGGAATGATTGATAGGATGACAAGTAAATGAGAATGAAGATGGGATAGATTGGAATAATTGCTGAGATGGTTTGTGAAAGAGAATGAATAGGGGATAGAATTGAATGCTTGATGAGATGGCTAGTGAAAGAGAATGAAGAGGGGATAGAATGGAATGATTGCTGAAATGGCTAGTGAATGAGAATGAAGTGGGGGATAAAATGGAATGATTGCTTAGATGGCTAGTGAATGAGAATGAAGAGGGGGATAAAATTGAATGATTGCTGAGATGGCTAGTGAATGAGAATGAAGAGGGGGATAAAATGGAATCATTGCTGAGATGGCTAGTGAATGAGAATGAAGAGGGGATAGAATGGAATGATTGCTGAGATGGCTAGTGAATGAGAATGAAGAGGGCATAGAATGGAATGATTGCTGAGATGACTCAGGAATGAGAATGAAGAGGGGATAAAATGGATTGATTGATGGGATGGCTCAGGAATGAGAATGAAGAGGGGCTAGAATGGAATGATTGCTGAGATGGCTCATGAATGAGAATGAAGAGGGGCTAGAATGGAATGATTGCTGAGATGGCTCATGAATGAGAATGAAGAGGGGCTACAATGGAATGATTGCTGAGATGGCTCATGAAAGAAAGAAAGAAACGCCTGCTGCTTTTGCGTGGTATAAAACTTCTGATCATTTTTTCATGTGTTTTTTTTTTATGTCTTCCATAGGGAGTCTTGGAAGAGAAGATTGAAACAGAAAATCGCTCTCTTGCACAATCACAGTTAAAGGATAAAGAGCTCTTAACTTCAGAACTGCAGCCTCAAGATCAGGTATTTACAACATCCATATGGACATATAGGGATAGACTACAAGAGGAGCGCAACCCGTAATACAGGGTGTGTTATCTTTTGTGTCACCTCAAGCAAAGAATAACTCACAATCTAGCATTACAAGATGATGTTTAAAACTATCTAGTGTGTCCTATGCTTTTAATGGATAGCACAGGGAGCGTGCTTGATGGAGCCGTATTAGTGGTGAGTAAAGTGTTGCTCAATCGAAACAACCACTGTAAAACTAAGCACTTTAAGACCTGAATTAAACAATTATTAATTATAGCAATTAGTATAGCACAGAACTACATGAAGAACTACACCCTCTCCTCAGCACACCCTCAGCTTAGCCCTTGAGATTTATTCATCATGAATTACTGTGTGCTCCATAGAAGTATAATTCACAGCTGAGACTCTTTTAATTATATTGGTTGTATTTGGATTATCTGCTGCATTTCATTAAACTTCTTATTGCAAACTGTCACCTAGATTACGAGTTGTGCCTTAGGGTTAAAAAGCAGCGTTGGCCTGTCCCAACGCTGCTTTTTAACGCCCGCTGGTATAACGAGTCTTGAAATGACAGGCTCACCGCTCACTTTTTTTGGCCAGACACGTAAATACCGCAAATCCACTTACATTAATTGCGTATCCTATATTTTCAATGGGACTTGCATAGCGCCGGTATTACGAGTCTAACCAAAAGTGAGCGGTAGGCCCTCTCCTGTCGAGCCTGGTACCGCATTTTAAAGTCAGTAGTTAAAGGGACAGTCTACACCAAATTTTTTCTTATTTAAAAAGATAGATAATCCCTTTATTACCCATTCCCTGTTTTTGCATAACCAACACAGTTATATTAATATACTTTTTACCTCTGTGATTACCTTGTATCTAAGCCTTTGCAGACAGCCTCCTTATCTAAGTGCCTTTGACAGACATGCAGTGTAGTCAATCAGTGAAGACTCCTAAATAACTTCACGGGAGTGAGCACAATGTTATCTCTATGACACATGTGAACTAGCACAGTCTAACTGTGAAAAACTTTCAAAATGCTCTGAGCTAGGAGGCGGTTTTCAACTGTCTAGAAATCAGTTTGAGCCTAGCTAGGTTTAGCTTTTCAAAAATACCACCAAGGGAACAAAGCAAATTTGATGATAAAAGTAAATAGGAAAGTTGTTTAAAATTGCATGCCCTATCTGAATACTGAAAGTTTAGTTTTGACTAGACTGTCCCTTTAAGAGTTTTACACTACAACACCGTAGCATAAAACTCTTAACTAAAGTGCTAAAAAGTACACTAACACCCATAAACTACCTATTAACCCCTAAACCGAGGCCCCCCCACATCGCAAACACAATTTTTTTTTAACCCCTAATCTGCCGAACCGGACATCACCGCCACTATAATAAAAATATTAACCCCTAAACCGCCGCACTCACGCCTCACAAACATTAGTTAATTATTATTAACCCCTAATCTGCCGTCCCTAATATCGCTGCCACCTACCTACATTTATTAACCCCTAATCTGCTGCCCCCAACGTCGCCGCCACTATATTAAATGTATTAACCCCTAAACCTAAGTCTAACCCTAACACCCCCTAACTTAAATATAATTACAATAAATCTAAATAAAATTACTACAATTACCTAAATAATTACTATTTAAAACTAAATACTTACCTATAAAATAAACCCTAAACTAGCTACAATATAACTAATAGTTACATTGTAGCTATCTTAGGGTTTATTTTTATTTTACAGGCAACTTTGTATTTATTTTAACTAGGTAGAATAGTTAGTAAATAGTTATTAACTATTTAATAACTACCTAGTTAAAATAAAGACAAATTTACCTGTAAAATAAAACCTAACCTAAGTTACACTAACAGCTAACACTACACTATAATCAAATAAATTAACTAAATTAAATACAATTAATTACTATTAAATCAAATTAAATACGAAAATTAAGTACGAAAAAAAAACAAATAATTACAAGATTTTTAAACTAATTACACCTACTCTAATCCCCCTAACAAAATAAAAAAGCCCCCCAAAATAATAAAAATCCCTACCCTACACTAAATTACAAATAGCACTTAAAAGGGCCTTTTGCGGGGCATTGCCCCAAAGTAATCAGCTCTTTTACCTGTAAGAAAAAATTACAACCCCCCCAACATTAAAACTCACCACCCACACAACCAACCCTACTCACCCAATCCCCCCTTAAAAAAAAACCTAACCCCTTGAAGATCACCCTACCATGAGACGTCTTCACCCAACCGGGCAGAAGTGGTCCTCCAGACGGGCAGAAGTCTTCATCCAAGCCGGGCAGAAGAGGTCCTCCTGACGGGCAGAAGTCTTCATCCAGACGGCATCTTCTATCTTCACCCATCCGGCGCGGAGCGGGTCCATCTTCAAGACCTCCGACGCGGAGCATCCTCTTCATCCTGAGTCTTCTTACTAAATTACGGTACCTTTAAGTGACGTCATTCAAGATGGCATCCCTTCAATTCTGATTGGCTGATAGAATTCTATCAGCCAATAGGAATTCAGGTAGAAAAAAATCCTATTGGCTGATGCAATCAGCCAATAGGATTGAAGTTCAATCCTATTGGTTGATCCAATCAGCCAATAGTATTGAGCTGGCATTCTATTAGCTGTTCTAATCAGCCAATAGAATGCAAGCTCAATCCTATTGGCTGATTGCATCAGCCAATAGGATTTTTTCTACCTTAATTCTTTTTCTACCTTAATACCTTAAATCTTGGATGACATCACTTAAAAGTACCGTCATATAGTAAGAAGACTCAGGATGAAGAGGATGCTCTGCGTTGGATGTCTTGAAGATGGACCCGCTCCGCGCCGGATGGATGAAGATAGAAGATGCCGTCTGGAGGACCTCTTCTGCCCGGCTTGGATGAAGACTTCTGCCCGTCTGGAGGACCACTTCTGCCCGGTTGGGTGAAGACGTCTCACGGTAGGGTGATCTTCAAGGGGTTAGTGTTAGGTTTTTTTTAAGGGGGGATTGGGTGGGTTTTAGAGTAGGGTTGGTTGTGTGGGTGGTGGGTTTTAATGTTGGGGGGTATTTGTACTTTTTTTTTTTTTACAGGTAAAAGAGCTGATTACTTTAGGGCAATGCCCCGCAAAAGGCCCTTTTAAGGGCTATTTGTAATTTAGTGTAGGGTAGGGCTTTTTTTTATTTTGGGGGGCTTTTTTATTTTGTTAGGGGGATTAGAGTAGGGTGTAATTAGTTTAAAAATCTTGTAATTATTTTATTATTTTCTGTAATTTAGTGTTTTTTTCCGTACTTTAGATAATTTTATTTAATTGTAATTAATTGTATTTAATTTAGTTTATTTATTTATAGTGAAGTGTTAGATGTTAGTGTAACTTAGGTAAGGTTTTATTTTACAGGTAAATTTGTCTTTATTTTAACTAGGTAGTTATTAAATAGTTAATAACTATTTACTAACTATTCTACCTACTTTAAATAAATACAAAGTTGACTGTAAAATAAAAATAAACCCTAAGCTAGCTACAATGTAACTATTAGTTATATTGTAGCTATCTTAGGGTTTATTTTATAGGTAAGTATTTAGTTTTAAATAGGAATTATTTAGGTAATTGTAGTAATTTTATTTAGATTTATTATAATTATATTTAAGTTAGGGGGGTTAGGGTTATACTTAGGTTTAGGAGTTAATAACTTTAATATAGTGGTGGCGACGTTGTGGGCGGCAGATTAGGGGTTAATAAATGTGGTTAGGTTGCGGCGACATTGGGGGCGGCAGATTAGGGGTTAATAAATATAATGTAGGGTTCGCCGATGTTGGGGGCAGCAGATTAGGGGTTCATAACTATAATGAAGGTGGCGGCGGTGTCCAGAGCGGCAGATTAGGGGTTAATAATATAATGCAGGTGTCGGCGATGTCGGGGCGGCAGATTAGAGGTTAATAGAGGTTAATAAGTATAAGATTAGGGGTGTTTAGACTCGGGGTTCATGTTAGGGTGTTAGGTGTAGACATAAAAAGTATTTCCCCATAGGAATCAATGGGGCTGCGTTAGGAGCTGAACGCTGCTTTTTTGCAGGTGTTAGGTTTTTTCAGCCGGCTCTCCCCCATTGATTCCTATGGGGAAATCGTGCATGAGCACGTTTTACCAGCTCACCGCTAACGTAAGCAGCGCTGGTATTGAAGTGAGATGTGGAGCTAAATTCTGCTCTTCGCTCAATTTTTTGCGGTTAACGCCGGGTTTCTAAAAATCCGTAATACCAGCGCTTTCTGTAAGTGAGCGGTGAGCTTAAACTGCTCGTTAGCACCGCACCCCTCTTAACGCAAAACTCGTAATCTAGGTGTATATATTTATTTATATATATATATATATATATATATATATATATATATATATATATATATATATATATATATATATATATATATATATATATATACACATAAAAAATGGTAACAAATGAAATCAAAAGCGATATTTGCTCCACTTTGTTATACCAGTGCATGCATTGCACGGAAGCATTGTGCTCACTAGAGCGTGCTTCCATAGGCTCCAATGGGAGCCTCGTTCTCATACCATGAGACACAATATGAGAACTTGTGCAGCAATTTTAAATATATATGTATATAAGCATATACATATACTGTATATTTACATAAAACACACAGTTCCCATAGACCGCAATAAAAAGGCCGTTTTCAGTGCTGTTTTTTTTTCTAACACCACACACCTGCCAACTTTATCCCCTTATACTTGCTTTGTGCAGTTCCTTTATTAAAAAATAAAGAATCTACTATTTTTATTTTTATAATAAAAATTATTACACTGAAATTTGGGGGCAATTGGTGGACATTTTAGAAAATGTATCCACTTTTAATCTAGCCCTAAATGTTTCACTGTCATTTTCACTGTTTACCCCTCCTTCCTTACACTTAGGTCATTGTGCAGATCTATTACACTCCAAACAATCTTCTATTTTTTTTTTTTTTTCTTGAGGTTAGGCTGAAGGCATACAAGTTATAATTCACAACAAGTTTCAAACACATTTCAATGTAAAATATTTGTGGAAAATACAGGAAATAAGACATTTGCAGACAAGATCATGCAGTATTGAAATAGCTTGCCATATTAGATGTTAACCTTCTTAGACACTCAGAAGGTCACTCGTGGACCATATTATAGAATGCAACCATTACTGAAGGTTATATTGACATAAAGGAGACCACTTTTGGGCCTCAAAACAAACCTCATTTTGGATTTTGTTATTTGCATAAATGTATATATGCTTAACAAATGAGACAGCACTTTAAACGCTTACAAGAATTATATAAAGTTAATAGACTTTTAGCTCAAATAATAATAACAATAGAAAACAAACAGACACAGAGTACGTATGTCATGCTAGATAGAAAGGGAGCAAAACTATACACCAATATGGAAGCCAGTAGAGATTTGACATGGTTTAGGTTATATGCATATGGGAATGCAAAAGGTCCTGGAGCTCATTAATATATTTAATAGGGTGGTGGGCTTGGCATCTTAGGGGTAATAGTTGGAACTTTAGTGAGAGGAAGGGCACTGAATTATATCTCTTGGCATATGCAACCGATTTATATCACTTAAAGAAGGCTTGTTCCCTTAAAATGATATATGAAGATACGTAGTGTTTAGCTAGAATATATATAGCGCTGCAAGTTAAGCGAAGGCGTGAGGATTTAATTAACAGGCTATGTAGCTATATCAACTAATATATACATACTAATAGATCATATATTCTGCTCATAGCAAGCATTATATTTTCAAGAACAAATGATTGAGGTAAGGAGGTACCTGCATAATAGGGAAAAATGTAGTACCTTATGACACAAGTGATAGCAGGTAAGTATTAGAAGGGGGTATACCAGTGCTCACAGTGCAGAGATATTTATATAGATAGGTCTGCTATTGGTATAAATAGGTCTCCTAAATGTGGAAACTCACCTTGCTACCTTACAGGTAAATCTGTATGTAGGGGGGTAATAGTAATGCTAGCTTCAGCTACATGCTCTATTGCCCTGGCCACAGGCAACAGAACAGAGGCTAATGTGGGAGGAGTAATGGTGGTCATATACCATCCCGGGATCTAGCAACTTAAAGTATAACCTAGATCAATAAGACAAATAAGGATTTAGCAAACATTAAATTTAAAAAAAAGATGCCTAAAATAGACCCCCTGATAGTAGCGACCTGTTTAACTCATAATATATTAATGCCATGAAGACTTTAAGCCATATGTCATAGCGATTAAGGAACAACGCCCATTGTATTGACAAACTCGTCTAGCAAAACTATGGGTCGTAAAACCCCACTATATAATGCCCAGTGACTACAAGGAAAACTAAGCTATGGCGGCCAATTAAGGTAGCATGGGTCTCCTTTTAGTTCCCAAGTGTAACAGAGCAGTGAAATATTTGTACTCACATAACCCAACAAGTGTATACATAGTTAGCTTTCTCCCCCGTTGTTAGTCAGACAGTTATGGTGTAGCTACATTTGTGGGCATAGTAAAGAGAGGTATCTTTTTATCTGCACAACAGAAGGACAGTTAACAGAAAATGAGTAAGAGATTAAAGGGTGATATACTGTATATGCAAATAATGACACGCAGTGCTGGAAGGTGACTGAGACCAAAGCAAGTCCAATTACAGTGACTAGGCACAGTCCAGTAGTTTACTTGTATGTAATCATAAATAGCCCAGGTCTCTACTTAAAAGTACAACATAATCAAAGGTGCAGAGTTCCAACTAAACACAACACCAAGTCCATTCTAAGGGAAGTTCTTTACATACTTTGTGCTCCAAGCCGGCAATAGTGAGGTGGAAGATAGCACAGAGTTCTGTATACTGCGGCTGTTCTCTGTATTGTCATGTCAGCCTAGCCCACACCACGTCTCACATATCGTGGGGCGCTCTCTAGGAGTATTAATGTGGCTAGCTGCTGTCGCACAGGAGGTATAAATCCGAGGCCACTAGTAGAATAGGGGACCTTTGAGACAGTACTGTCCAGATCCGTGGGAAGCCTACTGATCTGTAGTGGAGTGTTATCATTGCCCTTAGACTGCTGCGGTACCGCCTCATCCATGAGGGGGGACAGAATCAAAGGCTTCTCCATTTCCCACGGAGTTGGAGATGACAGTGTCTTTTCATAGCTGGTAGTATTGTCTGTCAGCTTGCAGGCTGCACTCCTCATCTGGGATCTGCAGGAGGCCATCGGGCGGCTTCGGCAGCAAAGGTACAGTCACAGAAGTACGCAGGTAAGTGAGGGCACTAACCTCTTGCAGAAGGGCTGTTGCTTTAGAAAAGCGCCCAATCCTGGTTCAACTGGCGGTCCTCCTCCAGATTCAGCCCCGCTCAGGGACCCGGTTGTAAAGACCTTGTGGAGATCAGCAGCTTCAAAATCTGGTATAGTTCCAGCTCCATCTCTTCAAAGTGTCTCTTGAGGAGAGAATGTATCTCACATTCCCACTGGTTGACAGCGGCCATTACTGATTCCATGTTGCGTTACTGCCAAGTGGCCGTCCACAAATTTCCGGCCTGTTTAGCGAGAATATATAAGTGGTAAGTGGTAGTCCGTTGCTGCTCCAGTAGGATAGCGTAAGACTTCCCTCACTTATTATCCTATTGCAGGATATCATAACCCCGGAGTTCGGGGGGTAATATCACGGCAACCCCAGACCTACGCTCCAGAACCCATACAGGATCTGCTTCTATTCCACAAAGTACTGCGTAGTTACAAAAATGACTTCCAGTCCTGAGAGTAGGTCTGTCACGTAGCTGACTCAAAGAACATAGGCAGGAGCTCCGTCAAACCATCCACTCTTAGAGTATATCTGTTCACTTTAACAAATATCTGGTTCTGAGTAGTGATGTCGCGAACCTAAAATTTTCGGTTCGCGAACGGCGGACTCGAACTTCCGGTATTGTTCGCAAACGCGCGAACCACTCTTTCTGGCCACAATAGTGATGGAAAAGTTGTTTCAAGGGTACTAACACCTGGACTGTCGCATGCTGGAGGGGGATCCCTGGCAAAACTCCCATGGAAAATTACATAGTTTATGCAGAGTCTGCTTTTAAGCCATAATGGGCCTAAATCAACTAACATTCCCAAAGTGGCTGTCTCAAAACATCCCGGACAGAAGGTAGATTGATAGATAGGATAGATAGATATACATAGATTGATAGTTAGATAGAATCGATAGAAGAGAAATAGATAGATTTGTTAGATATATAATTACCCTAATAAAGTCTAATAATTAAACATGCGTTCTTGGACCCAACTAGCTTGTGTTAATTAGTACTTTTCTTAGCACTTTAATCCCTGTTCCCCCACCCCCTATCGGGGGTGTTCTATATGGCCTGCCTGATTACCCTGAAAAAATATAATAATAAGACATGCGGTCTGGTACCCATTTTAACAAGGTTGTGTTTTAAGTACTACCATTCTTAGCACTTTAATCTCTGTAACTCCCCCTATTTGGTGAGGTCTATACGGCCTGGATGATTACCCATACACAATATAATAAGACATCTGCTCTTGGTCTGCGACCCATGGTAACTATGTTGTGTTAATTAGTAATGTCCTTCGCATTTTAATAGCTGTTACTCATACTCACCCTATCGGTGGAGGTCTATATGGCCTGCATGATTACCCTTACAAAATATAATAACCAAACATATGCTCTGGGACCCATGGTAAGTAGGTTGTGTTAAGTAGTACTGTTCTTTGCAGTTTAATACCTGTTACAACACCAAATGGTGGCAGGTCTATCTGGCCTTCATGATTAGCTGCACCCAAGCCCAAAAAAAAGCAGAGTGGTCTTAGACTAACACCCATGGCTAACTCGGTTGTTTCAATTAGTACTATTCTTAGCACTTTCATCCCTGTTACGGGTGGTCTACATGGCCATCCTGATTAGCCGAAAAAAATACTACAATCCAACCTTTGCTCAGTCTTCATAGGCCCTTCATTGGCTGTATTTTGATAGTACAGTTCTTATTATTTTTATAGCTGATACAACACCGAATGGTGGCAGCTCTATATGGCCTGCATGATTAGCCGCACCCAATACAAAAATAAATCCAAGCGGTCTTGGATTAACACCCATGGCTAACTCTGTTGTTTCAAGTTCTACTATTCTTAGCTCTTTCATCTCATCCCTGTTACTTCCAGGACTCTCAGTGGTGGTGTTTTACATGGCCATCATGATTACCCTCATCAAAATATAACAACAATACGTGCGTGCAGGGAACCATGGTAAGCTTACATCCTTTCGCAAAATCGAGTATAACAGTTGCAGGCAGAGGTTCTGACCCTGCATTATGGCTGCACCTCTCCCTAAAAGAGGCATGCGTTACAGAGTCTGTGGGCATGTATGCAAAGAGCTGGTCTGCCTAAAAAGAGGAGCAAGGCTGTACAGGTTGTTCTCCTTCAGCCGTTTTATTCACTGTCCCACGGCCACGACCCTCAACAACCACAACAGAATGAAACACCACATATGCCATCCTTTTGAACAACAGAGTACAGGTATGGCATTGATTTTAGTTACACGGCGATATTTATTATGAACAGTGAAATTGAAAACAAAAACATGATTGGACACCAAGTACAGTATAGGTTGTTCTCCTTCGGCCTTTTTAGAATAGTGTTCCGGACCCCCAACAAAAACAACAGCAGGAAAGAGGACATATGGCATCCTTTTGAACAATAGATGACAGGTAAGGCATAGATTTTACAAAGCCATAGATAATTTTTTTTGCAACTGTGAAATAAAAAAAAACATTGATTGGACACCCAGCACACTTCTTTAGTCTTAGGCCTTTTTATAAGAGGCTCCCTGAGCCTCAACTGAAACAACAGCATGAAAGAGGACATATGGCATCCTTGTGAACAATTGATTACAGTTAAGGCATTGATTTTAGAATCCCAGAGATCATTTATATGACCCGAGAAATAGAAAAAAACATTGATTGGACACCCAGTACACTTCTTTATCCTTAGGCCTTTTTATAAGAGGCTCCCGGAGCCTCAACCGAAACAACAGCATGAAAGAGGACATATGTCATCCTTTTGAATAATAGATTACAGGAAAGGCATTGATTTTAGAATCCCAGAGATCATTTATATGACCCGGGAAATAGAAAAAAAACATTGATTAGACACCCAGTACACTTATTTATTCTTAGGCCTTTTTAATAAGAGGGTCCCAGGGGCCTCAACCGAAACAACAGCATGAAAGAGGACATATGTCATCCTTTTGAATAATAGATTACAGGAAAGGCATTGATTTTAGAATCCCAGAAATCATTTATATGACCCGGGAAATAGAAAAAAACATTGATTAGACACCCAGTACACTTATTTATCCTCAGGCCTTTTTAATAAGAGGGTCCCGGAGCCTCAACCGAAACAACAGCATGAAAGAGGAGATATGTCATCCTTTTGAATAATAGATTACAGGAAAGGCATTGATTTTAGAATCCCAGAGATCATTTATATGACCCGGGAAATAGAAAAAAACATTGATTAGACACGAAGTACACTTATTTATCCTCAGGCCTTTTTAATAAGAGGGTCCCGGAGCCTCAACCGAAACAACAGCATGAAAGAGGACATATGTCATCCTTTTGAATAATAGATTACAGGAAAGGCATTGATTTTAGAAACTCACAGATCATTATTTGCAACCGTGAAATAGAAAAAAACATTGATTAGACACCCAGTACACTTATTTTTCCTCAGGCCTTTTTAATAAGAGGGTCCCGGAGCCTCAACCGAAACAACAGCATGAAAGAGGACATATGTCATCCTTTTGAATAATAGATTACAGGAAAGGCATTGATTTTAGAATCCCAGAGATCATTTATATGACCCGGGAAATAGAAAAAAACATTGATTAGACACCCAGTACACTTATTTATCCATATGCCTTTTTAGCAGAGGCTCCAGGACCCTCAACAAAAACAAGAGCAGGGAGGTGGGCATAGGAGTACAATGGAGTGTGACAATAATAATGTGAAGGGGAAGATTGCGGAGTTGTGGCATTTTAATTTTGTTATCGTGGGAAGTACTTGCAATGACCTTGCTCTGGTGAATCCATATTGCAAATGTGTTTTTTAAGGCACTGTTTGTCTATTTTTTGAATATCAGCATTTGGTAATTGAAGCTCAACTTAAGGCTGGTGAGAACCGAACTTTCTTCTGGCTGTTTGCAAATGTTGTGGCTCTGGACAAACATGTGAATAAGGGGCCATCAGCCATATTCTGCACGCAACCCCTTTGATGATTGACGATAAACATGTGTCACCTGCAATCAGAGCCCGTTACTTCTGTCTAAATCATCTTCCTGGTATGGACAGGCCACTGTTTCCCACAGCAAGTCCGAAGCTTGAACTACAAGATTGTCTTGAGTATGGTAGGAAACCAAAGTTTATTTAATTCTGTACTATCACCACAAAAGCTGAACTTCTTGAACCAAGGAAAATGCAAGCAATTTCATGTGCTTATGGATGACAAGGACATCCTGTCCTGTGGTGCACAGAGATGGAGAGGATTTTGGGCCTCCCTGTACACTACCCAGATGTCTCCAACATCACCAGAAACACAAGACAGCGACTCTTGGGAAGTTCCTGGAGTGTTCCGGTAGCCATCTCATTGCGCCCCGAAAGGAATACTTTATCAGTGTTTTTGTATACAGTACATCCGACAACAGCTTCGGAGACTGTGGTGACGCACATGTTATTTACTGTTGTTCCAGCTGTGGCAATATCAATTGGCATTAAAAAGGTAAGATTTGGGGGGGCGGAGCCTAAAGCTGTTGCGGTAGGACGTGTGTTTGAGGAGCTCCAGGTCTTACAATTTACTTTGGAGTTAGTTTTCAACCTTAATTTAATTTTCTTTTTGGGATTCATAGTCACACTTTCTGGGGCTATCCAAGAGGAGCCTGGTAAAAGCACTAGTCACCCCTTATATCAACGGGTACGGAGACCTGTTTTTTGCGTTTCCAATATGGCGTCGGACACCAAACTAATCCTGAATGAAACAAAAAAGGTAAGATTTGGACTAGTGACGCACATTTTATGCACGCTGTGGCAATTGCAATTTGCATTAAAAAGAATCTGCTAACAACCACTACCTACGACCACACCTGACTCCTGAAGTCATGCTTCAGTTATTAACTCAAGTTAAATTTTTTTTTTTTTTTTTATTATGCTCAGCAGATTAAAAACATACCATTCTTCTAGTCATATCACATGACATGTCAAAATGCTGCATGCAAAATGGCAGTGTGCAAAGTCATAATCTTAGTGAACCTATAAGTGCATTACATTTTCTAAAATAAACAAAAATACAGAGGAAAAAAAAAAAAAAGGAAAGAGGACATATGGCATCCTTTTGAACAATAGATTACATTTAAGGCATTGATTTGAGAAACCCAGAGATAATTTGTTGCAACCGGGAAATCTAAAAAAAACTGGATTAGACACCCAGTACACTTATTTATCCTTAGGCCTTATTAGCAGAGGCTCCAGGACCCTCAACAAAACCAGCAGCAGGAAAGAGGACATATGGCATCCTTTAGAAAAATAGATTTCTGGAAAGGCATTGATTTTAGAAACACAGAGATCATTAGTTGCAACCGTGAAATCTAAAAAAACGTAGATTATACACCCAGTACACTTCTTTATCCTTAGGCCTTTTTAGCAGAGGCTCCAGGACCCTCCACAAAACCAGCAGCATGAAAGAGGACATATGGCATCCTTTTGAAAATTAGATTACATGAAAGGCATTGATTTTAGAAACACAGAGATCATTAGTTGCAACCGTGAAATCTAAAAAAAAGATTGATTAGACACCCAGTACACTTATTTATCCTTAGGTCTTTTTTTAGCAGAGGCTCCAGGACCCTCCACAAAACCAGCAGCAGGAAAGAGGACATATGTCATCCTTTTGAAAATTAGATTACAGGAAAGGCATTGATTTTAGAAACACAGAGATCATTAGTTGCAACCGTGAAATCTAAAAAAACATAGATTATACACCCAGTACACTTCTTTATCCTTAGGCCTTTTTATAAGAGGCTCCCAGAGCCTCAACAGAAATAACAGCATGAAAGAGGACATATGGCATCCTTGTGACTAATAGATTACAGGAAAGGCATTGATTTTAGAAACCCTGGGATAATTTGTTGCAACCGTGAAATCTAAAAAAAGATTGATTAGACACCCAGTACACTTATTTATCCTTAGGCCTTTTTTTAGCAGAGGCTACAGGACCCTTCACAAAACCAGCAGCAGGAAAGAGGACATATGGCATCCTTTTGAAAATTAGATTACAGGAAAGGCATTGATTTTAGAAACCCGGAGATAATTTGTTGCAACCGGGAATTTGAATCAAACAAATGATTCAATGGACACCCAGTACACTTCTTTCTCCTTCGGCCTTTTTATAAGAGGGTCCAGGACCCTCAAAAAAAAGACCAGCAGGAAAGAGGACGTATGGCATCCTTTTGAACAATAGAGTACAGGTACAGCATTGATTTTACAAACCCAGAGATAATTTTGGTCAAATGTGAAATAGAAAAAAAAATTGAGTGGACACCCAGTACACCTCTTTCTCCTTAGGCCTTTTTATAAGAGGGTCCAGGACCCTCAAACAAAATACCAGCAGAAGAGAGAAAATATGGCATCCTTTTAAACAATAGAGTACTGGTACGGCATTGATTTTAGAAACCCACAGATAATTTTTTTGAAAAGTAAAATGGCCCCAAAAACCATGCTTGCACTCCCACTCCAGGTCGTTCTCCTTCAGCTTTTTTATAAGAGGGTCCAGCACCCTCAACAGAAACTACTGCAGGAAACACCACCACATATGCCATCCTTTTGCACAAGCGAGTACAGGTATGGCATCCATTTTAGAAACCCAGAGATAATTGAGAGGAACCAGGAACATTTTTCTAAAAATTTGATGGGCCACCCATTACAGGTCGTTCTCCTTCAGCCTTTTTATACCATGGGCCACGACCCGCAACAGGCACAACAGCATGAAACACCACATATGCCACCCTTTTGCACAATAGAGTACAGGTATGGCATAGATGGAACACGGAGATAATTTAGAGCAACCAAGAGACGGATAAAGATGCTTGGTCGGTCCTCCTCCTTCAAATTTGTGGCATTTTGCGTTCAATTTAATGGTCCACCAGATATGAGTGGTTTCCTAATGCTAAGTTGTACAATTCGTAACAGTTTAATCACTAGTGTTATGTGCCTTATTTTTTTTATTTGAGTTTTGTACCCACAGAGCTGCAGCAGAGGCCAGAAAAATTAGGAATGTACAAATGACTGAAAAAATTGGGTATTGTTGTAGCAACTGCTGTAGCAGCGGCCAGAATAATTGATGTTTGTAAAATTTTTTAAAAGTGCCCTAAAAGCTTGTGGCTTAAACACTAGTTGTTGGCGGATGAGTCAAGCATGTCCTCCGGCTTTATAACTAAAAAAAAAGGCCAACCTGTGTATCAGTTGTAGCCCAAGCCAGCTCATCTCATCATCAGGCCTTTTTTATTCAAATGTATCGCCCAATGTCAGTCCCTTCGGGATCCAGCCCTCATTCATTTTTATAAAAGTGAGATAGTCGAGGCTTTTTTGACCTAGGCGACTTCTCTTCTCAGTGACAAAACCTCCTGCTGCACTGAAAGTCCTTTCGGACAGGACACTTAAAGCGGGGCAGGCCAGAAGTTCCATTGCAAATTGGGATAGCTCAGGCCACAAGTCCAGCCTGCACACCCAGTAGTCAAGGGGTCCATCGCTCCTGAGAGTGTCGAGATCCGCAGTTAAAGCTAGGTAGTCTGCTACCTGTCGGTTGAGTCTTTGTCTAAGGCTGGATCCCGAAAGGCTCTGATGGTGCATGGGAGTTAAAAAGGTACGCATGTCCTCCATCAACAAGACATCAGGAAAGCGTCCGGTCCTTGCCGCCGTGGTCGTGGGAGGAGGAGGAGGATTAATTTCATCTCTTCCCCTGTTACATTCCCGTGGTGCTGTGACATCACCCTTATACGCTGTGTAAAGCATAGTTTTTAATTTATTATTAAAATGCTCCATCCTTTCCGACTTGCGGGAATTTGGTAACATTTCAGGCACTTTATGCTTATACCGGGGGTCGAGGATCGTGGACACCCAGTACAAGTCGTTCTCCTTCAGCTTTTTTATACAAGGGTCCCTCAACAGGCACGACAGCATGAAAGAACCCATTTGAACAAGGTTGGATGCCGAGCTAATCATGTCCCGTTCCTCCTCCTCACTGTTCTCACTGATGGTATCTTCTTCCCCCCAGCCACGTACAACACCACGGGTACCAGAGAGGTGACAACAACTAGCACCCTGGGATGCCTGTTGTGCTCGGTCGTCCTCCTCAAAGCCACATTCCTCCTCTGACTCCTCTTCCTCACAATCCTCTTCCTGCGTTGCCGCAGGTCCAGCAAGCGATGCTGATTCGGCTGTTTGTGGGGGTGATGGACACCACAACTCTCCCGCTTCCTCTTCACGCTCATCTACTGCCTGATCCAGCACTCTTCGCAGGGCACGCTCCAGGAAGAAAACAAATGGTATGATGTCGCTGATGGTGCCTTCGGTGCGACTGACAAGGTTTGTCACCTCCTCAAAAGGACGCATGAGCCTACAGGCATTGCGCATGAGCGTCTAGTAATTTGGAAAAAATATCCCTAGCTCCCCAGAGGCTGGCCTAGCACCCCGGTCATACAAATACTCATTAACAGCTTTTTCTTGTTGTAGCAGGTGGTCGAACATTAGGAGTGTTGAATTCCACCGTGTCGGGCTGTCGCAAATCAAGCGCCTCACTGGCAGGTTGTTTCGACGCTGGATATCGGACAAGTGCGCCATGGCCGTGTAGGAACGCCTGAAATGGCCACACACCTTCCTGGCCTGCTTCAGGACGTCCTGTAAGCCTGGGTACTTATGGACAAATCGTTGTACAATTAGATTACACACATGTGCCATGCACGGCACATGTGTCAACTTGCCCAATTTCAATGCCGCCACCAAATTACTTCCATTGTCAGAAACGACCTTGCCAATCTCCAGGTGGTGCGGAGTCAGCCACTGATCCACCTGTGCGTTCAGGGCGGTCAGGAGTGCTGGTGCGGTGTGACTCAACCCCAAGACAGCGTGACACTGACGTACCCGGGATGTAGCATAGTACCTGTTGAGCTGGGGGGGTGCCATAGATGTGGAGCAAGACGCAGAAGTTGAAGAGGACTCGGCCGAGGAAGAGGTTATGGAAGTGGATGGAGTAGAGGAGGTAGCAGCAGGCCTGCCTGCAAGTCGTGGCGGTGTCACCAACTCTTCTGCAGAGCCACGCATTCCATGCTTGTCAGAAGTCAGCAGGTTTACCCAATGCGCAGTGTAGGTGATATACCTGCCCTGACCATGCTTTGCAGACCAGCTATCCGTGGTCATATGGACCCTTGCCCCAACGCTGTGTGCCAGACATGCCATAACTTCCTTTCTCACAACAGAGTACAGGTTTGGGATTGCCTTTTGTGAAAAGAAATTTCTGCCAGGTACCTTCCACTGCGGTGTCCCAATAGATACAAATTTTTTGAAAGCATCAGACTCCACCAGCTTGTATGGTAAAAGCTGGCGGGCTAAGAGTTCAGACAAGCCAGCTGTCAGACGCCGGGCAAGGGGGTGACTTTGATAAATTTGCTTCTTACGCTCAAACATGTCCTTGACAGACACCTGACTGTGGGCAGATGACCAGGAACTGCTACGTAAGAGAGACTGAGTGGAGGATGGTTGAGAGGGGGCAAGGAGGACAGCACTGGTTGACGTGGCTGAAGATGCTGGAACAGGAGGAGGAGGGCGGCTTTCACTTTGTGTGCTGCTTCTACTCATGTGTTCTTCCCATCGGCCTTTGTGATGGGAGACCATGTGCCTTCGCAAAGCAGTTGTACCTAGGTGGGTGTTAGACTTCCCACGACTCAGTTTCTTTTGGCACAGTTTGCAAATGGCATCGCTGTTGTCAGAGGCAGACCCACAAAAAAAATGCCACTCTGCTGAGCTCTGCGATGACGGCATTCTGGTGGTGGCAACAGCATGCATTGATGGGCGTCAGCGTGCTGTCTGGCTGACCCCTGGTGACGATGCATGCTGTCTGACTGTGCCACTAGCTCCTTGAGACGACCTCCCCATGCTTCCAAATCGTCTCCTCCTCCTCCTCCTCTCTGTCTCCCCATCTGAACTTTCCCCCTCTTCTTCTTCTCTTCTAGCAGGCACCCACGTGACATCCACCGACACATCATCATCAACCGCTTCACTTGTATCTGAAACATCAAGAAAGGAAGCAGCAGCGGGTACAACATCATCATAATCATCATCACACCGTACCTCCATGTCGGTAATGCTGCCTGACTGAGACTGATCACTATTATCTACATCCTCTGTCAATGATGGTTGCGCATCACTCATTTCTTCCAAATGATGTGTCAATAACTCCTGTGACAGATCAAGTGAAACGGCTGTGGTTCTAGTGTTGGTGGTGGCGACAGGCGGGGGAGTGGCACTGGTCACTTGAGACCTGCCCAAAGCACAGCTGGACATAGATGGTGCGTCAAGGTTAGGAGGACTAGCAGCGGAAGCTGAAGAAGATTGGGTGTCCTGTGTTAGCCATTCAACTAGGTCCTCCTCAGAAGTTTTCGCGTCCCCCCTGGCACCCGGCGTCTGAACAATGTGCATATTTGTAGGGTCTAAAGGAATCACAGCACCACGACCACGACCACGGAACCTGCGGGGTGGCCTGCCTCTGCCTGTCATTTTTTTTTAAATGGACACTAACAATACTATTACACCAATTGAGTGGTGGCACTGTGAAAGTGGGCACAGTATACGCTGTGAGACTGACAACAACAAAAAAGACAGATGTTTTAAAAATCACAAATTGTTAGTTTTTTAAAATATTACAAGTACTGTGACAACAAGTATGATTGTTTGGCACTAGTTGGCAAATGGGCCTGTCTGGCACACACGCTGGGAGAAAGGAAACTGCAATTCGATGGCACTAGGAGACTGAAGAATCACAGTCAAAACAGTTATGATTAACAGAAATTCCAATCCTGTTACAATAAATATGATTGGTGGCACTAATTGGCTAGTTGGGACTGGCACACAGGCAGGCAGGCAGGAGGAAAATGCAATTCAAGGAGGGCACTAGTAGACTGCAGATTAACAGTCAAAACAGTGATGATTGACAAATTTTGCAATACTTTTAAAATAAATATGATTGCTGGCACTAATTGGATAGTTGGGCCTGGCACACAGGCTGGCAGGCAGTAGAAAAGTGCAATTCAATGGCACGAGCAAACTGAGGATTAAGATCAACAATCAAATTTTTTTTTAATTTTAATTAGTAACTATACTGTGACAAAAAATTATGATTGGTGTAAATAGTTGGCAAGACGGCCTGGCACAAAAGGCTGGCAGGCAGGAGGTAGATGCAATTCAAGGACACTAGGAGACTGATTACTGACAGTCAAAACAGTGATGATTGACAATTTTTGCAATACTGTTAAAAGAAATATGATTGCTGGCAACTATTGGCTAGGTGGGCCTGGCTCACAGCAGGCTGCAAGGCAGGAGGAAAATGCTATTCAATGGCACCAGCAAACTGAGGATTCACAACAACTATTACCAAAAATTTTAATTTTTAATTATTAAGAATACTGTCACAACAAATATGATTGGTGTAAATATTTTTCAAGTAGGCCTGGCACACAGGCTTGGAAGGCTGTAGAAAAGTGCAATTCTAGGGCACGAGCAAACTGAGGATTAAGATCATCAACAATCAAGAATTTTTAAATTTTAATTAGTAACTATACTG
Source organism: Bombina bombina (assembly GCF_027579735.1). Lineage (NCBI taxonomy): Eukaryota > Metazoa > Chordata > Amphibia > Anura > Bombinatoridae > Bombina > Bombina bombina. The sequence goes on along the minus strand of NC_069499.1, from coordinate 173,626,833 downwards.
AGACAAAAAATTATGATTGGTGTAAATAGTTGGCAAGACGGCCTGGCACAAAAGGCTGGCAGGCAGGAGGTAGATGCAATTCAAGGACACTAGGAGACTGATTACTGACAGTCAAAACAGTTATGATTGACAATTTTTGCAATACTGTTAAAAGAAATATGATTGCTGGCAACAATTGGCTAGGTGGGCCTGGCTCACAGCAGGCTGCAAGGCAGGAGGAAAGTGCTATTCAATGGCACCAGCAAACTGAGGATTCACAACAACTATTACCAAAAATTTTAATTTTTAATTATTAAGAATACTGTGACAACAAATATGATTGGTGTAAATATTTTTCAAGTAGGCCTGGCACACAGGCTTGGAAGGCTGTAGAAAAGTGCAATTCTAGGGCACGAGCAAACTGAGGATTAAGATCATCAACAATCAAGAATTTTTTAATTTTAATTAGTAACTATACTGTGACAAAAAATTATGATTGGTGTAAATAGTTGGCAAGACGGCCTGGCACAAAAGGCTGGCAGGCAGGAGGTAGATGCAATTCAAGGACACTAGGAGACTGATTACTGACAGTCAAAACAGTGATGATTGACAATTTTTGCAATACTGTTAAAAGAAATATGATTGCTGGCAACAATTGGCTAGGTGGGCCTGGCTCACAGCAGGCTGCAAGGCAGGAGGAAAGTGCTATTCAATGGCACCAGCAAACTGAGGATTCACAACAACTATTACCAAAAATTTTAATTTTTAATTATTAAGAATACTGTCACAACAAATATGATTGGTGTAAATATTTTTCAAGTAGGCCTGGCACACAGTCTTGCAAGGAAGTAAAAAAGTGCAATTCTAGGGCACGAGCAAACTGAGGATTAAGATCATCAACAATCAAGAATTTTTTAATTTTAATTAGTAACTATACTGTGACAACAATTATGATTGGTGTAAATAGTTGGCAAGACGGCCTGGCACAAAAGGCTGGCAGGCAGGAGGTAAATGCAATTCAAGGACACTAGGAGACTGATTACTGACAGTCAAAACAGTGATGATTGACAATTTTTGCAATACTGTTAAAAGAAATATGATTGCTGGCAATAATTGGCTAGGTGGGCCGGGCACACAGCAGGCTGCAAGGCAGGAGGAAAGTGCAATTCACTGGCACCAGCAAACTGAGGATTCACAACAACTATTAACAAAAATTTTAATTTTTAATTACTAAGAATACAGTGACAACAAATATGATTGGTGTAAATATTTTTCAAGTAGGCCTGGCACACAGGCTTGGAAGGCAGTAGAAAAGTGCAATTCTAGGGCACGAGCAAACTGAGGATTAAGATCAACAATCAAAAATGTTTTAATTTTAATTAGTAACTATACTGTCTGTGACAACAATTATGATTGGTGTAAATAGTTGGCTAGACGGCCTGGCACAAAAGGCTTGCAGTGGCAGGCAGGAGGTAAATGCAATTCAATGGCACTAGGAGACTGAATATTTGCAGTCCAAAAAATTATGATTTTTTATTTTTTTATATACTGTTACAAGAATTGTGATTGGTGCCACTAATTGGCTAGTTGGGCCTGGCACACAGGCTGGCAGATATGAGTCGTGGATGGTAGGTAGGGCAGCAATTTAACACAGTATGCTGTGTAAGTGACAAAAACACAGGCCTGATAGAAAATTAAGTTAGATTACACTAGCAAAATATTTTAAAATTTTAGATTTTAATATTAAAATTATGTTAAGAAGTGCAATGCACATATGACTCTATGAGTGGTCGCACTGGCTGGCTGCTACGTAAGGCAGCAATTAACAACAGTATGCTGTGTAAGTCAGACAGTTAGACACAGGCCTGATAGAAAATAAAATTAGATTACACTAGCATAATGATTTAAAGACTTTTTTTTGGCAATTTAAAGAAAAAGGTTAAGCACATACATATGAGTCGTGGCTGATAGCCTTGGAAGGGCAGCTATTAAAAACAGTAGGCTCTGTAAGTCAGATACACACACGCCTGATAGAAAATACTATTAGATTACACTAGAAAAATTATTGAAATTATTTTTTTGGGGGGGAAATTAAAAAAAGGTTAAACACATATGAGTCGTGGCTCATAGACTAGGGAGGGCAGCAAGTAAACACAGTAGGATCTCTATGGCCTAGATTTGGAGTTCGGCGGTAAAAGGGCTGTTAACGCTCCGCGGGTTTTTTTCTGGCCGCACCATAAATTTAACTCTGGTATCGAGAGTTCAAACAAATGCTGCGTTAGGCTCCAAAAAAGGAGCGTAGAGCATATTTACCGCAAATGCAACTCTCGATACCAGAGTTGCTTACGGACGCGGCCGGCATCAAAAACGTGCTCGTGCACGATTCTCCCATAGGAAACAATGGGGCAGTTTGAGCTGAAAAAAAACCTAACACCTGCAAAAAAGCAGCGTTCAGCTCTTAACGCAGCCCCATTGTTTCCTATGGGGAAACACTTCCTACGTCTGCACCTAACACTCTAACATGTACCCCGAGTCTAAACACCCCTAATCTTACACTTATTAACCCCTAATCTGCCGCCCCCGCTATCGCTGACCCCTGCATTACACTTTTAACCCCTAATCTGCCGCTCCGTAAACCGCCGCCACCTACGTTATCCCTATGTACCCCTAATCTGCTGCCCTAACATCGCCGACCCCTATGTTATATTTATTAACCCCTAATCTGCCCCCCACAACGTCGCCGACACCTGCCTACACTTATTAACCCCTAATCTGCCGAGCGGACCTGAGCGCTACTATAATAAAGTTATTAACCCCTAATCCGCCTCACTAACCCTATCATAAATAGTATTAACCCCTAATCTGCCCTCCCTAACATCGCCGACACCTAACTTCAATTATTAACCCCTAATCTGCCGACCGGAGCTCACCGCTATTCTAATAAATGTATTAACCCCTAAAGCTAAGTCTAACCCTAACACTAACACCCCCCTAAGTTAAATATAATTTTTATCTAACGAAATAAATTAACTCTTATTAAATAAATAATTCCTATTTAAAGCTAAATACTTACCTGTAAAATACATCCTAATATAGCTACAATATAAATTATAATTATATTATAGCTATTTTAGGATTAATATTTATTTTACAGGCAACTTTGTAATTATTTTAACCAGGTACAATAGCTATTAAATAGTTAAGAACTATTTAATAGTTACCTAGTTAAAATAATAACAAATTTACCTGTAAAATAAATCCTAACCTAAGATATAATTAAACCTAACACTACCCTATCAATAAAATAATTAAATAAACTACCTACAATTACCTACAATTAACCTAACACTACACTATCAATAAATTAATTAAACACAATTGCTACAAATAAATACAATTAAATAAACTATCTAAAGTACAAAAAATAAAAAAGAACTAAGTTACAGAAAATAATAAAATATTTACAAACATAAGAAAAATATTACAACAATTTTAAACTAATTACACCTACTCTAAGCCCCCTAATAAAATAACAAAGCCCCCCAAAATAAAAAATTCCCTACCCTATTCTAAAATACAAATATTACAAGCTCTTTTACCTTACCAGCCCTGAACAGGGCCCTTTGCGGGGCATGCCCCAAGAATTTCAGCTCTTTTGCCTGTAAAAAAAAACATACAATACCCCCCCCCCAACATTACAACCCACCACCCACATACCCCTAATCTAACCCAAACCCCCCTTAAATAAACCTAACACTACCCCCCTGATGATCTTCCTACCTTGTCTTCACCATGCCAGGTTCACCGATCCGTCCTGGCTCCAAGATCTTCATCCAACCCAAGCGGGGGCTAGACATCCACTGAAGAAGTCCAGAAGAGGGTCCAAAGTCTTCCTCCTATCCGGCAAGAAGAGGACATCCGGACCGGCAAACATCTTCTCCAAGCGGCATCTTCTATCTTCTTCCATCCGATGACGACCGGCTCCATCTTGAAGACCTCCAGCGCGGATCCATCCTCTTCTTCTGACGACTAGACGACGAATGACGGTTCCTTTAAGGGACGTCATCCAAGATGGCGTCCCTCGAATTCCGATTGGCTGATAGGATTCTATCAGCCAATCGGAATTAAGGTAGGAATTTTCTGATTGGCTGATGGAATCAGCCAATCAGAATATAGTTCAATCCGATTGGCTGATCCAATCAGCCAATCAGATTGAGCTCGCATTCTATTGGCTGATCGGAACAGCCAATAGAATGGGGCTTAGAGTAGGTGTAATTAGGGGGCTTAGAGTAGGTGTAATTAGTTTAAAATTGTTGTAATATTTTTCTTATGTTTGTAAATATTTTATTATTTTCTGTAACTTAGTTCTTTTTTATTTTTTGTACTTTAGATAGTTTATTTAATTGTATTTATTTGTAGCAATTGTGTTTAATTAATTTATTGATAGTGTAGTGTTAGGTTAATTGTAGGTAATTGTAGGTAGTTTATTTAATTATTTTATTGATAGGGTAGTGTTAGGTTTAATTATATCTTAGGTTAGGATTTATTTTACAGGTAAATTTGTTATTATTTTAACTAGGTAACTATTAAATAGTTCTTAACTATTTAATAGCTATTGTACCTGGTTAAAATAATTACAAAGTTGCCTGTAAAATAAATATTAATCCTAAAATAGCTATAATGTAATTATAATTTATATTGTAGCTATATTAGGATGTATTTTACAGGTAAGTATTTAGCTTTAAATAGGAATTATTTATTTAATAAGAGTTAATTTATTTCGTTAGATAAAAATTATATTTAACTTAGGGGGGTGTTAGTGTTAGGGTTAGACTTAGCTTTAGGGGTTAATACATTTATTAGAATAGCGGTGAGCTCCGGTCGGCAGATTAGGGGTTAATAATTGAAGTTAGGTGTCGGCGATGTTAGGGAGGGCAGATTAGGGGTTAATACTATTTATGATAGGGTTAGTGAGGCGGATTAGGGGTTAATAACTTTATTATAGTAGCGCTCAGGTCCGCTCGGCAGATTAGTGGTTAATAAGTGTAGGTAGGTGTCGGCGACGTTGAGGGGGGCAGATTAGGGGTTAATAAATATAACATAGGGGTCGGCGATGTTAGGGGTAGCAGATTAGGGGTACATAGGGATAACGTAGGTGGCGGCGATTTGCGGTCGGAAGATTAGGGGTTAATTATTTTAAGTAGCTTGCGGCTGTGGGGGGCAAGTTAGGGGTTAATAGATATAATACAGGGGTCGGCGGTGTTAGGGGCAGCAGATTAGGGGTACATAAGTATAACGTAGGTGGCGGTCGGCAGATTAGGGGTTAAAAATTTTAATCGAGTGGCGGCGATGTGGGGGGACCTCGGTTTAGGGGTACATAGGTAGTTTATGGGTGTTAGTGTACTTTAGGGTACAGTAGTTAAGAGCTTTATAAACCGGCGTTAGCCAGAAAGCTCTTAACTCCTGCTATTTTCAGGCGGCTGGAATCTTGTCGTTAGAGCTCTAACGCTCACTGCAGAAACGACTCTAAATACCGGCGTTAGAAAGATCCCATTGAAAAGATAGGCTACGCAAATGGCGTAGGGGGATCTGCGGTATGGAAAAGTCGCGGCTGTAAAGTGAGCGTTAGACCCTTTAATCACTGACTCCAAATACCAGCGGTAGCCTAAAACCAGCGTTAGGAGCCTCTAACGCTGGTTTTGACGGCTACCGCCGAACTCTAAATCTAGGCCTATGTCAGCAAAACACACAGGCCGGATAGAAAATTATATTAGATTACTCTAGCAAACAAATTTAAACTTTTTTTTTTTATATATTAAAATTAAGGTGAAGAGGAATAGATATGAGTGCTGGGTGGCTGCCTGGCACAGACCAATTAACCAAAAGACTGAAAAAAAATGAGGTATATTAATGCTGAGTGAGCCTGACAGACACAGGCCTGATAGTAAATGTAATTAGATTACACTAGCAAAATTTTTTTTTTTGTAATTTAAAATAATGTTATAAACGGATATTAACACTGGTGGCTGCTGGCTGGCACAGAGCAATGAACCAGAGTATATGCTGTGTGACACTGGCCTGATAGAAAATGAAAAAAAATTACACTAGAAAAATAATTAAATTTTTTGGTTAGTTAAATTTAAACTAATGTTGTTAGGGAGATATCAGTGGTGGCAGTAGTCACAGCATATGCTGTGAGCCTTAAACACACAGCCTGAAAGCCAGGCAAATGCTAATAAAAACAATTGAAAAAAAAAAAAAAACGGCACGAAATATAGCCCTAAAAAGGGCTTTTTGGGGTGCTGTGCTTGCAGCAGAGATGAGTGGAGTCCTTCTGAATACACTAGCCTAGCTATGTTTTTCCTATTAATGTCAGGAGCAAAAACACAACATGTCCTCTCATTAAGAAAGCAAGGTCGTTATGAGTCTAAAATGGCAGATTCCGAGTAGCTGGGAGGGTCTGTGAGGGAGTGTCTGATGTTGATTGGCTCTAATGTGTCAGGCGGCTGTAACATAAAGGGTCAAAGTTTCCACAATGATGACACATAGGGGCGGATCGAACATCGCCATGTGTTCGCCCACAAACGCGAACAAGCTATGTTCGCAGGGAACCGTTCGCGGGCGAACAGTTCGGGACATCACTAGTTCTGAGCAACAAATATTAAAATTTTGCTATAGGTAACTTTTTTATAGAAAAAGATTCAGATTCAGAGAGCTTCACTGAGACATGTCTTGTCGCATTGAGTGTAGGCTCCGCCCCCAACAATCTTCTATTTATTGAGCTTCTTGAAACTTAGTAAGGGATTGATTCTGTGTACATAGAATTGCAGGGGAACAATGGGATTAAAGTTAATTAAAATTAAACTTTCATGATTCAGAAAGAACTTGCAATTTTAAACAACTTTCTAATGTACTTCTATTATCTTAGCTTCATTCTCTTGATATCCTTTATTGAAAAGCATACCTAGTTATTATTATTATCGGTTATTTGTAGAGGGCCAATAGATACCGCAGCGCTAATATATGCCTCTTTTCATTGGCTCACCCAATATATTTAGCTAACGCTTAGTAGTGCACTGCTGCACTTTATCAATATATGATATACCGAAGAAAAACAGAATTTATGCTTACCTGATAAATTACTTTCTCTTGTGGTGTATCCAGTCCACGGATTCATCCTTTACTTGTGGGATATTCTCCTTCCTAACAGGAAGTGGCAAAGAGGGCACACAGCAGAGCTGTCCATATAGCTCCCCCTCTAGCTCCACCCCCCAGTCATTCGACCGGAGGTAAGGAAGAAAAAGGAGAAACCATAGGGTGCAGTGGTGACTGTAGTTTAAAAAAAAATCTACCTGACTTAATAGCCAGGGCGGGCCGTGGACTGGATACACCACAAGAGAAAGTAATTTATCAGGTAAGCATAAATTCTGTTTTCTCTTGTAAGGTGTATCCAGTCCACGGATTCATCCTTTACTTGTGGGATACCAATACCAAAGCTTTAGGACACGGATGAAGGGAGGGAACAAGACAGGTACCTTAAACGGAAGGCACCACTGTTTGCAAAACCTTTCTCCCAAAAATAGCCTCCGAAGAAGCAAAAGTATCGAATTTGTAAAATTTGGAAAAAGTATGCAGCGAAGACCAAGTCGCTGCCTTACAAATCTGTTCAACAGAAGTCCCATGTGGAAACCACTGCTCTGGTAGAATGAACAGTAATTGTTTCAGGAGGCTGCTGTCCAGCAGTCTCATAGGCCAAACGGATGATGCTTTTCAGCCAAAAGGAAAGAGAGGTAGCAGTCGCTTTCTGATCCCTCCTCTTACCAGAATAGATAACAAACTGAGAAGATGTTTGTCTGAAATCCTTAGTTGCCTGTAAATAGAACTTTAAGTTATGAACGACATCAAGATTGTGTAACAGACGTTCCTTCTTCGAAGAAGGATTAGGACACAGAGAAGGAACAACAATTTCCTGGTTAATATTCCTATTAGACACAACCTTAGGGAGAAAACCAGGTTTGGTACACAAAACTACCTTATCTGCATGGAAAATCAGATAAGGTGAATCACACTGTAAGGCAGATAACTCTGAAACTCTGCGAGCAGAAGAGATAGCTACCAAAAACAAAACTTTCCAAGATAAAAGCTTAATATCTATGGAATGTAAGGGTTCAAACGGAACCCCCTGAAGAACTGAAAGAACTAAATTTAGACTCCAAGGTGGAGCCACAGATCTATAAACAGGCTTGATTCTGACTAAAGCTTGAGTAAACGCTTGAACGTCTGGTACTTCTGCCAGACGTTTGTGTAAAAGGATAGACAAAGCAGATATCTGTCCTTTTAAAGAACTAGCTGACAATCCTTTCTCTAATCCTTCTTGGAGAAAGGACAATATCCGAGGAAGCCTAATCTTTCTCCATGAGTAACCCTTGGATTCACACCAACAAAGATATTTTCGCCATATCTTATGGTAGATTTTCCTGGTGACAGGCTCTCTAGCCTGAATCAGAGTATCTATAACCGACTCAGAGAAACCACGCTTTGATAGAATTAAGCGTTCAATCTCCAAGCAGTCAGACGCAGAGAAATTAGATTTGTATGATTGAAAGGACCTTGTATTAGAAGGTCCTGCCTCATTGGCAAAGTCCAAGGTGGGACAGATGACATGTCCACCAGGTCTGCATACCGAGTCCTGCGTGGCCACGCAGGCACTATCAGAAACACCGAAGCCTTCTCCTGTTTGATTCTGGCAACCAGACGAGGGAGGAGAGGAAACGGTGGAAAAACATAGGCCAGATTGAAGGACCAAGGCGCTGCTAGAGCATCTATTAGCACCGCTTGGGGATCCCGGGACCTGGACCCGTAGAGAGGAAGTTTGGAGTTCTGACGGGACGCCATCAGATCCAACTCCGGATTGCCCCATCACTGGGTCAGTAGGGCAAACACCTCCGGGTGGAGTTCCCACTCCCCCGAGTGAAAAGTCTGATGACTTAGAAAATCCGCCTCCCAGTTGTCTACTCCTGGGATGTGAATTGCTGAGAGGTGGCAGGAGTGGTCCTCCGCCCACCTGATTATTTTGGTTACTTCCATCATTGCTAGGGAACTCCTTGTCCCCCCTTGATGGTTGATGTAAGCTACAGTCGTGATGTTGTCCGACTGAAATCTGATGAATTTGGCCACAGCTAGCTGAGGCCATGCCTGAAGAGCGTTGAATATCGCCCTCAGTTCCAGAATGTTTATCGGGAGGAGAGCTTCTTCCCGAGACCATAAGCCCTGAGCTTTCAGGGAGTCCCAAACTGCACCCCAGCCCAACAGGCTGGCGTCGGTCGTTACGATGATCCACTCTGGTCTGCGGAAACACATTCCCTGCGACAGGTGATCCTGAGACAACCACCAGAGAAGAGAATCTCTGGTCTCCTGGTCCAACTGTATTTGAGGAGACAAATCTGCATAATCCCCATTCCACTGTTTGAGCATGCATAGTTGCAGTGGCCTGAGGTGTATTCGGGCAAAAGGGACTATGTCCATTGCCGCTACCATTAATCCGATTGTCTCCATGCACTGAGCGACAGAATGCCGAGGAATGGAGTGAAGGACTCGGCAAGTAGTTGAGAGTTTTGACTTTCTGACCTCTGTCAGAAATATTTTCATTTCTACAGAGTCTATCAAAGTTCCTAAAAAGTTAACTCTTATGAGGGGGGAGAGAGAACTCTTTTTGATGTTCACCTTCCACCCGTGAGAACTTAGAAAGGCTAACACAATTTCCGTGTGAGACTTGGTTCTTTGGAAAGTTGGCGCCTGAATTAAGATGTCGTCTAGATAAGGCGCCACTGCTATGCCCCGCGGTCTTAGAACCGCCAGGAGGGACCCTAGCACTTTTGTAAAAATTCTGGGAGCAGTGGCCAACCCGAAGGGAAGAGCCACAAACTGATAATGCTTGTCCAGAAAAGCGAACCTGAGAAACTGGTGATGATCTTTGTGGATAGGAATGTGTAGATATGCATCCTTTAGATCCACGGTAGTCATATATTGACCTTCCTGGATCATTGGTAAGGTTGTCCGAATGGTCTCCATCTTGAATGATGGAACTCTGAGGAATCTGTTTAGAATTTTGAGATCCAGGATTGAGTAAAAACCCAGCCCTTGTTCCGCAATTGGAATTGGGTGGATCACTCCCATTGTATGTAGATCTTCTACACAGCGTAAAAACGCCTCTTTCTTTGTCTGATCTGTAGACAGACGAGAAATGTGGAACCTTCCCCTTGGAGGGGAGTCCTTGAATTCTAGAAGATATCCCTGGGATACAATCTCTAATGCCCAGGGATCGTGTACATCTCTTGCCCAGGCCTGAGCGAAGAGAGAGAGTCTGCCTCCTACTAGATCCGGTCCCGGATCGGGGGCTACCCCTTCATGCTGTCTTGGTGGCAGCTGCAGGCTTTTTGGCCTGTTTACCCTTGTTCCAGCCCTGGTAAGGTTTCCAGGCTGCCTTGGGTTGTGAAGCATTACCCTCTTGCTTTGCAGCAGGGGAGGATGAAGCGAGACCGCTCCTGAAATTCCAAAAGGAACGAAAATTATTTTGTTTATTCTTTGTCTTAAAGGACTTGTCCTGAGGGAGAGCATGGCCTTTACCCCCAGTGATTTCCGAGATAATCTCTTTCAATTCAGGCCCGAAGATGGTCTTTCCTTTGAAAGGGATGTTCAAGAGCTTGGATTTTGATGACAGATCGGCCGACCAGGACTTTAGCCATAGCGCCCTACGCACCAAAATGGCGAAACCGGAATTTTTTGCCGCTAACTTAGCTAGTTGGAAAGCGGCATCTGTGATAAAAGAATTAGCCAGCTTTAGAGCCTTAATTCTATCCATAATGTCCTCGTATGAGGTCTCAGTCTGGAGCGCATCTTCCTACGCCTCGAACCAGAAAGCAGCTGCAGTAGTTACAGGAATAATGCACGCAATAGGTTGGAGAAGAAAACTTTGAACAAAAATTTTCTTAAGTAAACCCTCTAACTTTTTATCCATAGGGTCTTTAAAAGCACAACTGTCTTCGATTGGTATGGTTGTGCGTTTCGATTGGTATGGTTGTGCGTTTAGCAAGTGAAGAAACAGCCCCCTCTACCTTAGGGACCGTCTGCCAAGTCCCGCATGGGGTCAGATATGGGGAACATTTTCTTAAAAACAGGAGGGGGAACAAAGGGAAAACCTGGTCTATCCCACTCCCTAGTAACGATATCCGCAATCCTCTTAGGGACCGGAAACGCATCAGTGTAAACAGGGACCTCTAGGTACTTGTCCATTTTACACAATTTGTCTGGAACCACCATAGGGTTGCAGTCATCCAGAGTAACTAATACCTTCCTGAGCAATAAGTGAAGGTGTTCTAGTTTAAATTTAAAAGCCAATGTATCTGAATCTGTCTGAGGAGAAACCTTTCCTGAATCGGAAACTTCTCCCTCAGACATCAAATCCCTCGCCCCCACTTTTATAAGTGCAACAATATGATCTTTAAAGTGTATAGACATATCCGTACAAGTGGGACACATTCTGAGAGGGGGTTCCACCATGGCTTCTAAACACATTGAACAAGGATTATCCTTGGACTCAGACATGTTTAACAGACTAGTAGTAAGACAAACAGGCTTAGAAATCAGTTTAATTAAGCAAAAACACACTTTGCAAAAAAACGTTACCGTGCCTTTAAGAAATAAAAAAGGCACACAATTTTCCAAAACAGTGAAAAATGCAACAAAATTTTTGAAATTTTCACAGTATGTGCCTAAAGCATTGGTAAGAATGCACAACTAGCAATTAAAACGATTAACCCCTTAATGCCCAAACCGGATCACTAATAAGTTAACAGACCGGTGAAAACACTTTAGCACCTTGCCACAGCTCTGCTGTGGCCCTACCTTCCCTTAGGAGTCAGATTTATGGGGAAAAAGCTTCTAATGGGTCCTCAAACAGTAGCAGGAGCCTCCATGTGAACACAGCCTGAAGATCTAGTCAAACTAACTGCGCATCTGAGACGCAAAATTAGGCCCCTCCCACCTTACTCCGGTGCTGTGAGGCCTAAAGAAAAACTCCCAAGAGTGATAATATTAGCCATGTGGGTAACAACCCCTGAAAGAGACCCAAAGGGGCCTTCAAAGTGTCTCAAAAACGATTATGTTTTAGTAAAATCGTTTGCCATAAAATAGTGTCAACCAGCATAAATTAGCCCTGTTATATAAGCTTGTAATTCCATACTTAGTCTCTGAATAAAGCTTACCCTTCCCTCATGGGGATCTTGTCAGTCTCTTCTAGCATTATCACAGTCTTGTCTAGAAATAAATTACTGAACATACCTTATTGCAGTCTAATCTGCAAACCGTTTTCCCCAACTGAAGTTTTCTGGTACTCCTCAGTCCTGTGTGGGAACAGCAGTGGATTTTAGTTACAACATGCTAAAATCATCATCCTCTCTGCAGAAATCTTCATCTCTTTTCTGCTAGAGGGTAAATATTACAAACCGGTACCATTTAAAATAACAAACTTTTGCTTGTAGAAAATAAAAACTACAATTCTAACACCACATTCACTTTACCCTCCCGAGAGGGACCCTATTGCTTAGAGCCGGCAAAGAGAATGACTGGGGGGTGGAGCTAGAGGGGGAGCTATATGGACAGCTCTGCTGTGTGCTCTCTTTGCCACTTCCTGTTAGGAAGGAGAATATCCCACAAGTAAAGGATGAATCCGTGGACTGGATACACCTTGCAAGAGAAATGACACAATTTGAATTAACTTAAATTCCCTGTTTAATATATAAGCTGAATCAGCAAATTTTCTTCTTTCTCTTACCTTCTTTTGTTTAAATACAGGGACGTAAGTCAGGCTCAACCTTTAAGTGGGGCATGCAGGGCACGGTCTCCGGGCCCTGTGATTTGTGGGGTTCCGCACAGAGATTCTGAGTGTCAGCCAGTACCGCCTCTTTCTGCTGTTCCCAGATGCTGGATGGATATTGATTACACTTTTTGGAGCTGTTCCCCCCCCCCCCCCCCCCCCCTGTTCCGGTTGGTGCATTTCTGTTTTTTCCCAACGGCTCTGCACCAGTCATCTGCCCCAGTCAGCTTAGCTGACACTGGTTGTGTGGGGGCTTGAGGCTGCCAGGTCACACGTTTTCTGCTTGTTAAAGCAGGATGAGTATGGTTCCTGTATGTGTGCATTCTGATATATATATATATATATATATATATATATATATATATATATATATATATATATATATATATATATATATATATATATATACTGTATATAAATATATATTATATATGATATGTATATGTGTGTATGAACATACACATCCTTTTATAAACACACACTGACCCTGTATAATGCAGTGATACCTGATATGCATTCAGCAACCTGATATAAACACACACTGGACGTTGCCCCCTGTATAGCACAGGGATCATTGATGTACATTCATCACCCTGTTGTGTACACACACCTCATGATGATCCTGTACAATGCAGCACCTTGATATAAATACAAACTGCACCCCAGGCACGCCCTTTTGGTGAAAAAAGTAAATATAATGCATTTTATATTTTCAAGTATTTTAAATGTATATAAATTGAATGTAAATATGTGATAAAGATGACTATGCGTTATATCCTTATATATAAGGATACAATATATATATATATATATATATATATATATATATATACTGTATGTATGTATATAACTTTGGGTTGGGACTGGGGTGTGCGGGACATACAGGGGTGGTGCTAATGGGGGTGAGGAACAAGGGGGCTTGTCCACGCCACGGCTCTGCAAATGCTAAAGGTGGTCCTGAAGTTAGCTTCGGAGCATGCCCATGTCTGCTGTGCTATATGCAGGTTGGATAAAAAAATTTTTATTTTATTTTAAAAAATGTTTTTAGATTATTTAATTTTTTTTTGAGGAAAAATATATCTAAAGAGAGTTTCATATTTAAGATACATTATAATCCAAAGGTTATTCATCCTGAAATAAGGATTAGTTTTTAATTATGTAGTATGAGACTGTAATGTTTATTAATGTTTATTTTTTGGTAAATTAATTCCATTAATCCATTCACAGTGTCATGCTCTCCCGAAGGTTTCTGTAATATTATTTAGAAGATATTATCACATATTCTTATTTTTCTAGTTCTTAAAACTGTGAATAATGTTTCTTCTTCACAGCAAAACATGTAGGTTGAGAAATAGAATTGAAAGGGACATAAACCCATTTTTTTTCTTTTATGATTCAGGTGTAGCATACACTTTTAATCAACAGTCAGTTGTACTTCTGTTATCAAATTTGCTTTGTTCTCTTGGTATCATTTGTTGAAGGATCATCAATGCACTACTGGGAGTTAGCTGAATACATTGGGTGAGCGAATCACAAGAGGACAAGAGGCATTTGTGTGCACCCACCAATTTACAGCTAGCTCCCAGTAGCACATTGCTGCTCTGAGCCTACCTAAATATGCTTTGCAACAAATAATACTAAGAGAACAAAGCAAATTCAAAAAAAGAAGTACAATGGAAAGTTGTTTAAAATTGCATGTTTTATCTGAATCATGAAAGTTTAATTTTGCCTTTACTGACTCTTTAATCCCATTGTTCCCCTGCAATTCCATGTAAACAGAATCAACCCCTTACTAAATTTCAAGAAGCTCAATAAATAGAAGATTCTTTGGAGTGAAAGGAATATATCTGCACAAGGAACTAAGTGTGAGGAGGGAGGGGCAAGCAGTAAAAATGAAAGTGAAACCTATAATATTATTGTTTTAGATAAGTAAATTATTTAAAGTATTATTAAAGTAATGATTATTTTTCTTTCGTAAATAGAACTATTTAAATTGTTAATAATAATAATAGGTTAATCTTTCATATCTGATCAATCATTATTTTAATAATATTATCCATTATTTGTAGAGCGCCAAGAGATTCCACAGCACTAACCTACAGGGAGTGCAGAATTATTAGGCAAATGAGTATTTTGACCACATCATCCTCTTTATGCATGTTGTCTTACTCCAAGCTGTATAGGCTCGAAAGCCTACTACCAATTAAGCATATTAGGTGATGTGCATCTCTGTAATGAGAAGGGGTGTGTTCTAATGACATCAACACCCTATATCAGGTGTGCATAATTATTAGGCAACTTCCTTTCCTTTGGCAAAATGGGTCAAAAGAAGGACTTGACAGGCTCAGAAAAGTCAAAAATAGTGAGATATCTTGCAGAGGGATGCAGCACTCTTAAAATTGCAAAGCTTCTGAAGCGTGATCATCGAACAATCAAGCGTTTCATTCAAAATAGTCAACAGGGTCGCAAGAAGCGTGTGGAAAAACCAAGGCGCAAAATAACTGCCCATGAACTGAGAAAAGTCAAGCGTGCAGCTGCCAAGATGCCACTTGCCATCAGTTTGGCCATATTTCAGAGCTGCAACATCACTGGAGTGCCCAAAAGCACAAGGTGTGCAATACTCAGAGACATGGCCAAGGTAAGAAAGGCTGAAAGACGACCACCACTGAACAAGACACACAAGCTGAAACGTCAAGACTGGGCCAAGAAATATCTCAAGACTGATTTTTCTAAGGTTTTATGGACTGATGAAATGAGAGTGAGTCTTGATGGGCCAGATGGATGGGCCCGTGGCAGGATTGGTAAAGGGCAGAGAGCTCCAGTCCGACTCAGACGCCAGCAAGGTGGAGGTGGAGTACTGGTTTGGGCTGGTATCATCAAAGATGAGCTTGTAGGGCCTTTTCGGGTTGAGGATGGAGTCAAGCTCAACTCCCAGTCCTACTGCCAGTTTCTGGAAGACACCTTCTTCAAGCAGTGGTACAGGAAGAAGTCTGCATCCTTCAAGAAAAACATGATTTTCATGCAGGACAATGCTCCATCACACGCGTCCAAGTACTCCACAGCGTGGCTGGCAAGAAAGGGTATAAAAGAAGAAAATCTAATGACATGGCCTCCTTGTTCACCTGATCTGAACCCCATTGAGAACCTGTGGTCCATCATCAAATGTGAGATTTACAAGGAGGGAAAACGGTACACCTCTCTGAACAGTGTCTGGGAGGCTGTGGTTGCTGCTGCACGCAATGTTAATGGTGAACAGATCAAAACACTGACAGAATCCATGGATAGCAGGCTTTTGAGTGTCCTTGCAAAGAAAGGTGGCTATATTGGTCACTGATTTGTTTTTGTTTTGTTTTTGAATGTCAGAAATGTATATTTGTGAATGTTGAGATGTTATATTGGTTTCACTGGTAAAAATAAATAATTGAAATGGGTATATATTTGTTTTTTGTTAAGTTGCCTAATAATTATGTACAGTAATAGTCACCTGCACACACAGATATCCCCCTAAAATAGCTATAACTAAAAACAAACTAAAAACTACTTCCAAAACTATTCAGCTTTGATATTAATGAGTTTTTTGGGTTCATTGAGAACATGGTTGTTGTTCAATAATAAAATTAATCCTCAAAAATACAACTTACCTAATAATTCTGCACTCCCTGTATTAAATCGAGATAGTTCACCTCCCAATAATTTCCTATTTATCTATCTATGTACACTACAGCGCAAAAGTTTTGGGCAGGAATGAAAAATTCATGTAAAGTAAGAATGCTTTCAAAATAGAAATGTTAATAGTTTATTTTTATTAATTATTAAAATACAAGGTAAGTGAACAAATCAATATTTGGTATGACCCTCCTTTTGCTTTCAAAACAACATCAATTCTACTATGCACACTTGTGCAAAGTCAGGGATTTTGTAGGCATATAGAGATAGATTACAAGTGGCATGCTAAAGTTGAGATATATATATATATTCAAAATAAAAACATTTTCTTCTATTTGAAGAACATTGGGATGTGAAATATTCACAACTAAGTCTATGGGGAGAAGAAGTTAAAACGGTCGAGATATCTGAAGTCCTGTAGTTAGCACACATTGGGGGTTCACTCCCGCCCTAACTTTTAACTTTCAAGTTGTGATACGCACGCTGACTTGCCTACGTTAAGTTTACTTCCAGCGGTGTTGGTACACAAGCAAAAAATATATATTTTGTGCACCATTTGTAATCTGGCCCATAGTCGGGTTCATGATTAGACAATTATACCAAACAGGTTCTTACGATCATAAATTTAATATGTAGGTTGAAACACAATTACTAACTGAATCAGAAACAGCTGTGTAGGAAGAATAAAACTGGGTGAGGAACAGCCGAACTCTACTAACAAGTTGAAGTTGCTGAAGACAGTTTAATGTCAAAAGTCATACACCATGGCAAAAGTGAGCACAGCAACAAGGTTTCTCCAAGGCAAAAAATTTAAAGCAGGCAGGGTTTCCAGAATTGCTGTCTAAGCTACTCTGAAGAAGCACAAAGAAACGAGTAACATTGAGGAACGTAGAAACAGTGGTCGGCCAAGGAAACTTAGTGCCGCAGATGAAACGCACATCATGCTTACTTCCCTTCTCAAATACAAGATGTCCAGAAGTGCTATCAGCTCAGAATTGTCAGAAACCAGTAGGACCCTGGTACACCCATCTACTGTCTGGAGAAGTCTGATCTTTATGGAAGACTTCTGGGTAAAAAGCCATAACTCTAACGTGGAAGCAAAGCCAAGAATCTCAACTATGCACAAACACAGAGGAACTAGGGTGCAGAAAAATGACAGCAGGTGCTCTGGACTGATGAGTCAAAATTAGAAATATTTGTCTGTGGCAGAAGGCAGTTTGTTTGCAGAAGAGCTAGGGAGCAGTACAAAAATGAGTGTCTACAGGCAACAGTGAAGCATAGTGGAGGTTACTTGCAAGTTTAGGGGAGCATTTGCAAATGGAGTTGGGTATTTGACCAAAATTAATGTTCTCTTCAATGTTGAGAAGTACAGGCAGATACTTATCCATTATGCAATACCATCAGGGAGGCGGCATCTGATTGGCCCTAAATTTATTCTGCAGCATGGCAAGACTTCAGACATAGGGCCAAAGTCATTAAGAACTATCTTCAGCGTAAAGACGATAAAGGAGTCCTGAATGTGATAGTATGACCCCCATAGAGCCCCGATTTCAACATTTGGGATTACATGAAGCGACAGAAATAACTGAGGCTGCTTAAATCCACAGAAGAGTGTGAATTATGTTAATTCTCCAAGATGTTTAGATCAAATTGTGGTCAGACCAAAAATATTCATTTGATTTCGATTTTTCTTCTGTTCACTCACTTTGCATTTTGTTTATTGATAAAAATTAAGATTTCTATTTTTGAAAGACCTCTTACTTTGCAGCTAAAACTTTTGCACATTAGTGTATTTCTAATGGCATATAACTTAATAACTGGAAAAATAAGTGATACGTTTTTAATATAACAATTAAACCATGATTTAAATTGAGTCTTACTAACTAGTGATGTAAATCGTGATTTAAATTTATTTGATTTAAATAAAATCCACCCTGCTACCTAGGTATCTCTTCAACCAAGAATACGATAACACAGCAAATTTGATAATAGAAGTAAATT
Source organism: Bombina bombina (assembly GCF_027579735.1). Classification (NCBI taxonomy): domain Eukaryota; kingdom Metazoa; phylum Chordata; class Amphibia; order Anura; family Bombinatoridae; genus Bombina; species Bombina bombina. Next base: position 173,608,313 of record NC_069499.1, on the reverse strand, counting down.
GGTAGCTTTTAAAATTGAATGCTCAGTCTGAATCCTGAAAGAAAAGAAATGTGGGTTTCATGTGCCTTTAAATAAAAATGATAAGCAACTATATACATGGTTTTAGCCATTCTTTACCCATTTTTAATATATGAATATGAAATAAAGTTTATGTTTAATAGTTTAATCATTCCATATAGTTAAATAAAGTAAAGAATGCAAATGCAGCACACTTAATAGCCATATTAAATAAAGAAAAGGCATTTTCCATTATACAGTATGGTCTCTGAGCATGCTATATTACATGCACCAAGCACACTTAACCAGTGCTCTCCCCAGAACCTTTTTTAATGAACGCGCCGCCTGGCTGACCACCCCGCTAAAATTAAAACCAATATTAAGCTAAAGTTATCTATTAATAAATGTTTTCATTGTTTGTTGCAAAAAATTATCATTTCATCAATTTATGTTAAATATTGCAATTAATTTGTGTTTATTGTGGCATAATATTGCAAAGTATTACTCTTTCCCCACCTGGCTATTTCATAATGTCATCTGACTGTAGAGCAATAAGTGTGTTTTCCACAATGTGTTTTTTAAAAAAAAAAACAGAAAAATGTAGGCCTTTTGGCGGGGTTGACCTGTGGTATCGGGGACTTTTGAGAGCTATGTAACAGCAGTTTACTACTTTGTATATCTATGTAATACATTGCTTTCTTCAACAAAATAAGGTCAGTCTGGAGAAGTCCTGTGTAGATGGTATAACAGGAGAGGAGGAGGTCATGAGTGGAATGAAGGGGAGTATCTGGAGACAAGGTTTGAGATATAGGGGGCAGCAGTCCTATTAAAGCCTTGAATGTCAGTCAGAACTTTGTGTTTAATTCTGGAGGCTAGAGGAAACCATTGAAGGGACTGGCAGAGAGGTGCAGCAGAATAAGAGCGATGTGTAAGCAAGATCAGCCTGGCAGAGGCATTCATTATGGATTGTAAAGGAGATAGACGGCAGCTAGTGAGACCAGAGAGGATGGAGTTGCAATAGTCAAGTTGGAAAATAATGAGAGAGTGGATTAAAATCTTAGTTGTGTCTTGTGTGAGGATGTGGCAAATTCTGGAGATGTTTTTAAGGTGGAAACGGCAGGAGTTGGCCAAAGACGGCATGTGAGGAAAGAAAGAGAGATGTGAGCCAAGAGAAAGATGGACAGCCAAGTTAATGAAGTGACTGAGATTCAAATGAATCTTTAACCATTGTCTCTACTGACTTTAATACATTTACATTAAAATTTAAAATGAGTTGTTTATTTTACAGATTCCGGAAGCAGCTGCCAATCAGAAAGAAAACATGGATATGACCTGTTTGCCTCTGGTGGTCAAAGAAAATGAAGACCATACTACTGATTTGTCAAACCCTGTTCAAATGGAAAAGCCTTTTCAAAAGGAGGAAATGACAGAAGAAGAAGCCAGAAGTATCTTGAAATCGCCCTCAAAGGTACAGACATCACACACATTGGAATTATATATAAGGCCAAAAAACACTCATAAGAGAGATTTTTTTTTTTTAACTTTGATCAGCCAACACTGTGCCCTATTGTGTAGGAATTGTAGTCACCTTTTCGTTTTACGGTCCAGATGCAGGAGTTTGCAGTAGGTCTGGGAGCTTTGACTTTTTTGATTTAGCTAATTCAACATTCTTGATTTCTTGAAAACCCATCTTAATCTCTTTTTGAATAGCAAATCTTGGCTGTTTACATTAATTTTTTTTTTTAATGTAGAAGTAATTGTGCATACTTCGTTTACATATTATGGATCACAGCAGTTTCCTGGTTTTATAAAAAACAATATATAGTTTATGTAACATTATTAGATTACCAGATTACAAGTTATACGCTATTTAGCACTTTAGCTCACCTGCAAACACAGCTAAAAGTAAACTTTTAACGCGTGTGTTAGCGTATTACAAGTTGAAAGTAAAATGTTTGTGTGCTAACTTTAGGACTTCGGTATTGTGACCGCTCTAACTTTATCTCCCCATGTACTTCAATGGAGTGTAGTGTTAAAAAACTAACACTTATCGCTTGTACACTAATCCGTACCTATCTATAGATGCATACAGTATACAGGTATATATAGGAATATATATTTTAAAATACTAAGAACATTTTCTACTATGTGAACAACATTGGAATGCAAAATATTTACAGTTAATACACCGTAAAACACATAAAATATTAAAATTAAATAAAAAACCTTGTCATATACCTTTCAACCCTTATAATATATTTTTATTAATATTTATAGTGTATATGTGAGTGTAACACTTTATTTTAGTGTATTTTATGTTGTGTCTGGTGCACATCTTTTTTTCTATCTAAAGGGGAAGAGAGTCCACGGCTTCATTCATTACTTGTGGGAATTAAGAACCTGGCCACCAGGAGAAGGCAAAGACACCCCAGCCAAAGGCTTAAATACCTCACCCACTTCCCTCATCCCCCAGCGGGTCATAAGCCTCCTCAGAGGATCACGGCTCATTCAACTAGAGCTGTGGCTTCTTCTTGGGCCTTCAGGAATGAAGCCTCTATGGAGCAGATTTGTAAGGCGGCTGCCTGGTCCTCCTTACATACTTTTACAAAGTTTTACAAATTTGACGTTTTTGCTTTGTCAGAATCAGTTTTTGGGAGAAAGGTTTTTCGGGCTGTGGTGCCCTCAGGATAGGGTCCCCCTCTCTTTTACCCTCCCGTTTGTTCATTCAGTGTCCTCTAGAGCTTGGGTATTTGTTTCCCACAAGTAATAAATGAAGCCGTGGACTCTCTTCCCCTTTAGCTGGAAAACATAAATTATGCTTGGATTAGGTATATAGAGGCGCTGGTCTTGAATCTCGTATGTATTAAGGTGCACACTGAAGAAAGAAACTTGACTTGTGATTTGCAGGAGTTAACAACAAAATAATGTGCAGTATACTCACTCCGAAAATTTCAGAGTTCAGCTTCTTCATAAGGATCTGTATCCTGATTTTCCCATAATGTGCTTTAGTATCTGTAGACAATGGAAATTGCACTGCAGGTGATTGTATCTTTAAATTGATATAAAGTGCAGTATACTCACTCCGAGTAATTCGGAATCCGGCTCCTCAAAAGTGGTTGGTAACTTTAGAATACTTCCAAGAAAGGCAGCAACAAAAATACTTGTTATAACAAACTAATATTTATTAAAACATATTAAAAGGCTCTTTTTAGCTTGGCTCTACGCGTTTCAACGACTAAATCGTCTTTTTCAAGAGCAGTAAAAAACAATTGGAAGTGCTGCCTTAGGAGTATTACAGGTGTATTTATACAGGTAATCAATGTTCCTGTTCCGGTGAAAAACACCAGAATAGGAATCACAAATAAAACATTTTATTTTTATTTTTATCCCCATCCGATTGTGTTTTGAGAGTAATGCATTTTTTTGTATATGCTTAAGCTATTTCGCTCAAAATCTCAATAATTTGCCAAATCGGATCGGTATAAACAAATTAAAAGTTGTTTGTCCAATCACAGTGAAGTAATAAGGAAGTTCCCTTTCGAGTCCCGATTCTGTGCAGTTCCCTTTCAGGTCCGCCAAAGGATGCGTTGAAAATCTGTTTCTAGGTTCGTCCGGACAGTTCTGTGTCACATGTCCCGAATTAGCCAATCTCTTTGTGAGCGATATTTTCGCCATATTCCCATGATAGCCGATACTCTGCATTTTCTCTAAGGGGTATGTAATGGAAAGTGCAGATCACTTTGAGTCATATATTTTTCAAATACAGAAACGATTACAGTAAAATCACTTCTTGGGACAAAAAATATCATACCTTGAAATAAATTACTTAACATTTTAAAATTAAATTAAAATACATTAATAACTAAAACTAACTTAAATAATTATAATTCTAACTGTATTAGATATTGTATCTAAAAAATAATAAATCATAATAGATATAAACTATGATAAAATAAACTAATTACAATATTGTGTGTGAGAGTTTATGTCAATAAAATTTGATTTATTCTCCTTCATACAAATGTAACAAGGACTCAAACATAGATTTAAACATTTTAACTTTTTGATACAATTTTCATTCTACATCAGACAAAAATCTACATCCATGAATACAATAAAATTTATATATATACGTAATATAGATGAAGATAAACATGCAGGTATATAATCTCTCTATGTTAAATTAAATGAACGCTGCCACTCTAATATCTTTGTTTAAACCATAGTGTCCATATGTTTTTATTGTGTGTATCCACCATAGTTCTCTTTTATTGAGTTCTTTTTCTATCTCCCCCCCTCTCCAATGTAATGAAACTTTTTCTATGCCAATCCATGATAGGTGTTTTTTGTCATATAGTGGGCAATTATTGTAATGTAAGGGGACACCATGATCTTCTTTCTCCTTTTCAATTTTGTTAAGGTGCTCTAGTATTCGTGTCTTTACAAATCTTGAAGTTTGACCTAAATACTGGATCTGGCAGTTACACTGAAGTAAATAAATTATATTTTTAGTTTTACAACTGATAAAATCCTTTATTGTATAGGATTTGCCTGTTACAGAAGAAGTAAATGTCTTATGTGTTTTCTTAGTGTAATTGCACGCTTTGCAGTGTCCGCATGTGTAAAATCCTGTCAGATTTGCAATTTGAATGGGTTTTGGAGGCTTCATCCCTTTGATAAGGGAAGGTGCTAGTCTCTGTTTAAAATTTGTTCCCTTTCTGAAAGTTATTATTGGTTTATTAGGAATGATATTATTCAGATATTCATCATTTTTAAGAACATTCCAATGTTGATTTATGATATGTTTAATCTGTTTATGTCCACTGTTGTATGTGGTAATAAACCTTGGGAAATTTGAATTATTTATAACTTCCTTTTTGGTATTTGAAATTAAAGAATCTTGACTCCTATTTCCCACTTCAACTCTATCTTGTTCTAAGATATTACTATCATAGCCTTTATGTTCAAATCTTTCTTTGATTATTTTAGATTGAGTATTAAAGTCATCTATGGTATCACAATTCCTTCTTATACGCAGAAATTGCCCTTTGGGGATTGCTTTTAGCCAAATTGGGTGATGTTCACTATCTCTCCTGATGTAAGTGTTCATATCACAACTTTTAAAAAAGGTTTTGGTATGTATATTTCCTGCTTCTACAAAAATTGTTAAATCTAGAAAATTAATTTGGGTTTTATTAAACTCTGGTGTTAATATTATGCCCATATGGTTTTCGTTTAAGTGGGAAACAAAGTTTTTTGATGCCTCCTCGTCTTTATTCCAGATGCATAGAACATCATCTATGTACCGACGCCAGGACAATAATTACAATAATTGCCCACTATATGACAAAAAACACCTATCATGGATTGGCATAGAAAAAGTTTCATTACATTGGAGAGGGGGGGAGATAGAAAAAGAACTCAATAAAAGAGAACTATGGTGGATACACACATTAAAAACATATGGACACTATGGTTTAAACAAAGATATTAGAGTGGCAGCGTTCATTTAATTTAACATAGAGAGATTATATACCTGCATGTTTATCTTCATCTATATTACGTATATATATAAATTTTATTGTATTCATGGATGTAGATTTTTGTCTGATGTAGAATGAAAATTGTATCAAAAAGTTAAAATGTTTAAATCTATGTTTGAGTCCTTGTTACATTTGTATGAAGGAAACTAAATCAAATTTTATTGACATAAACTCTCACACACAATATTGTAATTAGTTTATTTTATCATAGTTTATATCTATTATGATTTATTATTTTTTAGATACAATATCTAATACAGTTAGAATTATAATTATTTAAGTTAGTTTTAGTTATTAATGTATTTTAATTTAATTTTAAAATGTTAAGTAATTTATTTCAAGGTATGATATTTTTTTGTCCCAAGAAGTGATTTTACTGTAATCGTTTCTGTATTTGAAATATATATGACTCAAAGTGATCTGCACTTTCTATTACATACCCCTTAGAGAAAATGCAGAGTATTGGCTATCATGGGAATATGGCGAAAATATCGCTCACAAAGAGATTGGCTAATTCGGGACATGTGACACAGAACTGTCCGGACGAACCTAGAAACAGATTTTCACACATAAAGTATCTGGAACAACGCTCGCTATCCGATTGGTCGAATTGGAACACATTACAACGCATCCTTTGGCGGACCTGAAAGGGAACTGCACAGAATCGGGACTCGAAAGGGAACTTCCTTATTACTTCACTGTGATTGGACAAACAACTTTTAATTTGTTTATACCGATCCGATTTGGCAAATTATTGAGATTTTGAGCGAAATAGCATATACAAAAAAATGCATTACTCTCAAAACACAATCGGATGGGGATAAAAATAAAAATAAAATGTTTTATTTGTGATTCCTATTCTGGTGTTTTTCACCGGAACAGGAACATTGATTACCTGTATAAATACACCTGTAATACTCCTAAGGCAGCAACTTCCAATTGTTTTTTACTGCTCTTGAAAAAGACGATTTAGTCGTTGAAACGCGTAGAGCCAAGCTAAAAAGAGCCTTTTAATATGTTTTAATAAATATTAGTTTGTTATAACAAGTATTTTTGTTGCTGCCTTTCTTGGAAGTATTCTAAAGTTACCAACCACTTTTGAGGAGCCGGATTCCGAATTACTCGGAGTGAGTATACTGCACTTTATATCAATTTAAAGATACAATCACCTGCAGTGCAATTTCCATTGTCTACAGATACTAAAGCACATTATGGGAAAATCAGGATACAGATCCTTATGAAGAAGCTGAACTCTGAAATTTTCGGAGTGAGTATACTGCACATTATTTTGTTGTTAACTCCTGCAAATCACAAGTCAAGTTTCTTTCTTCAGTGTGCACCTTAATACATACGAGATTCAAGACCAGCGCCTCTATATACCTAATCCATATTCTATTCACAGTCAGTTGGGAGAGACTGTTAGAAGGCTGCGGTCACCTAAGAGGGGAGTATTGTGCTCTATTCTAGTCATCTTGTACAGTGTGTTGTTAACATCTAACATATTTGTACAGTTTTTGTAAATATCATAAATTATGCTTACCTGATAATTTCATTTCCATTGTGGGGAGGAGAGTCCACGGCTCCCACCCGTTTCTCCGGTTGGTGGACCTAAATTTAGTTTTTGTTCTTCTGGCACCATTTATACCCTGATATTTCTCCTACTGTTCCTTCTTCCCTCGACAGAATGACTGGGGGATTAGGGAAGGGAGGGAGGTATATAAGCCTTTGGCTGGGGTGTCTTTGCCTCCTCCTGGTGGCCATGTTCTTAATTCCCACAAGTAATGAATAAAGCTGTGGACTCTCCTCCCACGATGGAAATGAAATTATCAGGTAAGCATAATTTATGTTTTTAACTCTTGTACATTACGTTAGGTCTCCACTCGAGTACTAATTTTGTTTGCGCTCGAGCAATTGTGTTTACTTTTAACTTGTAATACGCTCGCAATTTAGGACAGATGCGATATTGCTTTTTGCGACTGGTGCTAACAATAGCGTGTCACTTGTAATCACATACAGATATATATATATATATATATATGAGAATATATATTTAAAAATACAAAGAACATTTTCTAATGTGTGAAGAATATTGGAATGCAAAATATTTACAGTAAATACACAGTTATAAAATATAAAAATTGAATAAAGAAAGACTTTCTTGTTTTAAGGTATTTTAGTGGAAAGGGCTCCATAGTGTATGTATACGTATATACATGTGTATATATGTGTGTGTTTATATGAATATATATATATATATATATATATATATATATATATATATATATATATATATATATACGTGAATTTTGTTTACTTTTAACTTGTATTACACGTGCAAGTTAGCATGTTCGTGATATTGGTCATTGCGACCTGCGCAAACAATGGTGCGCAACTTTCTAGCTCCATTTGTTCCCATTATATAATTTTCATAATATGAGCATCTTCATTAATTCTTACATATGTACCTGTAATGGACTGGAATGTCATAAAAAACAAGCCAGAAGCAACCCATTTGAAATACGAAGGTTTGCACAGCAGACTGTGGAATGAGGCCATAATTAAGTGCAATATGTAATACATTCTAAAACAATAGCTTTGTGCTGGTATGAAAGAAAAAGTGGTGCCGTTTTTACAAAAAACAACAAAATTTTGCCAGTGAAAAACACATTTGATTGATTTCAGTGTCTTTCAGAAATCACTTAGACTTTAGAGCACTGAGTTATCAGAAATAGCTGCATCCTATGTCTGACTGCAAGAACCTTTTCTTTCCCATTGTGTACCCCAAGATGCTCATTAGAGTGTTTGTTAAGCAGGTACTAAGGGTCTAATGGCTTTTGTGAGCAGTGGCGACTGCCTGGCTGTGTTCCAAGGGAGGGGCAGCGACTAGAAATCACCAGGCGTTGACAGGACAACTGTTTGTATTTTTACTGATTTGGAAAACTCTTGTTTTCTCTTTTTAACCCTTGAAACATTTGTCTTGGCTTTTTGTTTTTACTCAGATCACCTTCTCAGACATCATTCACGTGAAGGGAGACCCAGCGCCACTGACTAGACGCATGAAAGCAAAGATACAACCTACTACATCGCTCCTCGCCACATGGGAACCAAGAAGCAAGTAATTATTACAAGAGAGATAATGATCACCTCTTAGTCAGGCATTTTGCTTAGTCAGTGTTAGGGGAACAGAAAGCAATTTGCTGTAAGGTTAAACTATCTTAGTTACTTATATTTATTTGTTTAAAAAAACAACAGCAAGAATTCCATTTTAAATAATTGGTGACAGCCTTATAATATTACACATTAGTTGCTGACAAAATCAGAGCTATTGGTGTATGTATTAATGTACAGGTATTAGATTGTTTAATTTCTAAACAAATGCTCCTTAGTAGCACATAGTTAAAGGATCCTTGAACACCTTGTCATTACAAGATTTTTCTTCAGTCTTAAAATAAACTAACATATTAGTTGAGTTTGAAAATATTTTGAGGGCATTAACACCTTGTCTGCTACAATGGTTTTTGAACAGCCAAACTCCCTTGTGTTATTTAAGGAGCCAACTTGTTACTGGAGTAGACACAGGTAGCCACTATCTTTTTGTTAGCAAAATGTCGATTGTTTTGCAATTTCTTATTATCTGTGCTGAGGACAATTAGGGGCAGATATGTTGCAGTGTTAGGCTTCTGAAGTCTGTATTGTGCACTTCCTAGTTTTCTTACTTCACATAATCAAACATTTTGTATTAAATGTATCAATCAGGAACAGCATACACACGTAGCTGCCAATTCATAGCTGCATCCTGCTCAAGACAAGCCTGGGAGCATGCTTAGTGTGCACGCTAAACTTAGTAGTTATTAAACACATAGGGTTAGATTGCACTGTTGGATTTTTTTCGCTTGTGCGCTAACTGCAATCAAAGTTAATTTTTTATTACCATGTTCAAAAAAAGTTTGACGCATGATAAGGGCTTTTTTGTGTTGTTCTTCTTGTAAATGGCGTAGTAAAGCCGCCCTGGCGGAGGCCAGTTCTGTTTGTAGAGCCTGATCAGCAGGATGTTCTTTGTGTGCCAGTTCTTTTTGTGTTACCTGTGCTAACAACGTGCTGTAAATTTCTCTCTTGGACCTGCGCAGTGCTGCGCTGTGTCCGATCAAACAACCTCTGATCACACTCTTGTGGGCTTCCCACACAGTGGATCCGGCCATAACCTCATCTGCATTTAGGAGGAAATATTCCTCAATGTTTTTTTGTAGCTTCAATGTTAAGAGTTTATCGTCAAGGAGATATTCATCGAGTCTCCATACGTGAGGGGTCACTGGGGTATTTGGCCAGTTAATAGTGCATTTTACAGGAGCATGATCCGACCAAGTGATCGTTTGGATATTGCATCCCGTTGTGACCGTAAGACCTGCGGAATCCGTAAAGAGGTAGTCGATTCTGGTGTACTTCCTATGGGGGTGCGAATAGAAAGTGAAATTTTTGTCTGTTGGGTGGAAGGTACGCCAGATATCGTGCAAGATCAAGTCTCTAATAGATTTAATTAGATGTTTAGTTACTTTATGTGGAGTACTGGAAAGGCCGTCCGAGGTGTCTAAACTCGGATTCAGGGAAACATTAAAATCCCCTCCCAGGAAGAGGACACCTTTCTGTGATTCCAAGATCAGCTGTGAGATTTTCTTGAAAAAAACGTCTTGTGCCTTATGTGGGAAGTAAAGGTTGGCCAGGGTCATGGGTCTATCATATAATTTGCCTATCAGAATTATATATCTCCCATTGGGATCCTTAATAGTTTGTTCCAACTGGAATGGGACACCGTGGCGAAACAAAATGCCGACTCCGTTCTTTTTGGAGGGCCCAGACGCAAAATAAGCCTGTGGATAATATCTGCTAAACCATTTGGGTTCCCTGTGTTTGGAGTAGTGTGTTTCTTGAATGAAAATTATGTCACCACCCATCCTATGTAAATCTCTCGTGACAATCGAACGTTTCTCTGGGCTATTAAAACCCTTAACATTAACAGTGAGAAGATCCAAGTTGTGGATTCTTTTTAGTGCTCGTGGGTGCGCCATTGATGAGGTGAGAGAGGGGGGGGGAGGGAAGGAGAGAGGGAAAAAAAAAAAAAAAAAAGTGAAAGGGGGGGGGGGGGGGGGGGGGGTTAGAGGGGAGGAGGAGACCAGGAGAAGGAGGTAAGGGAGGGACAGAGGAGGGAAAGTCACGGAAGAAGAGGGGGAGAGTTTAAAAGGAGCGGGGTGAATGCGTATAGGGGGAAGAGTAGGAGAGAGGGGTGATTTTAAAGTTGCTGTGCAGTGGGATAAGAACTATAGGAGAGGAGAGTAAGGGGAAGAGAAGAGAGAGAATCCAGTGAGAATCAGGCAACAAAAGGCCGGATCCCCACCTGTATTACAAAGAAATTTAAGAGTGAAGAGTAAGAAGAAAGGGGGTAAAAGTCTACTTATTCAATAGGTACACCAATAGGAGGTAGTAACCCCAAAACTCTTGCATAGATATATTAACAGATATTCAAACTTTGTAGGTAAAGTAACTCAATACATATCAATAACCATCGTTAGAACTAAAATATAAATTAGAAACGGACACCCCTGATAACTGCCTAGATAGGTCCCTGCCTGAGTCCCATATTCTCTAAGGAGTATCTGTTTAACGCTCACTCAGTTTGTTTAATTTAGTGCCAGCGTGAAATCTGATTCACCCACTCCCTAGAACTTCTTTATTCTTATGATTATGATAGCTAAATTTTTTTTTTATTTTTTTTTATTTTTAATTAGCTATTTTCTTTTATTTATTTATTCTTTAATTGTAATGATATATATGTTTCTTTAGGCCTAAGAAGAGCAAGAAAATATGTGCTAGTGCATACTACTAATCTTATTTGTAGATGAAACATGTTCTTGTATGTAAAAAATTGGATAAACATGTAACAAAATGAATAAACATGCAACAGTATAAGAATAGCTGCTATGGACATTTAGATAAACAAAATAGAGCAAGTGAGGGGTACATTCCCATATGATATTTCAGCTACTAAGCCTGCCAATGTCTCTCAGCGATCAAGAATCTTGAGTGAGGCGTTAGAAATGCATAATAATAATTCCATATATGGACAGCTGAAATAGAAAATTATAAATACAACATGTGTCTCTAATTGGAACAATTATTCATAAACTTATCTGTTTCAGAGGGTGGCGGCCTTTCAGATCCAGGCAGGGTGTTTCAAAAAAGTTCCGGCTCAATAAGGGGGTCAAGTATAACACAGTAATGCATATTGACAAGGCCTCCAATAGCCTAGTCAGGGCCACGGTCCGCTATTCCACGGTTCGCTTCAGGGCCTGGCTGCGCAGGAGCCACAGGCACATTTGGTGGTCTGATCTGTAAACCAAATGTTTGATTAAGAGCGTGGAGATCCTCCGGTGACTTGTAGATTGCAGTGGAGCCGTTCTTAGAAGCAATGATGCAGGTGGGGAATCCCCACCTGTATTGGATTTGTTGTTCTTTGAGGCTGGAGGTAATGTAGCGCAGGTCTCTTCGCTTCTGTAAGGTTGTAGGGCATAAATCCGTAAAAACCTGGATATCAGTGCCTTCATATGTAAGGGGGTGCTTGTTTCTAGCCAGCCGAAGAATTTCTTCTTTATCCTTATAGGAGAGAAGTCGGATGATGATATCCCTTGGGGGGGCCCTGGCCGGCGGCCTGGGTCTGAGTGCCCTATGCGCTCTTTCAACTTGTATCTCCACCGCGTTTGGTGCGTTTTTAAGAAATTTAAAGAAGTCCTGTATATATTGCCCTATCTCAGGGGGATTCACTGTTTCAGGGACGCCACGCAACCTCAGGTTGTTGCGCCTGCTCCTGTTTTCCAGGTCCTCAATTCTATCTGTCAGAGACTGTACTGTAGCATCCTGGGATTGCATGCAGCTGGCCTGGTGCTGAAGGTCTGAGCGTATTGTTTCTTGCATTTCTTCAATCTGAGAGACTCTGTGATCTACTGCCACTATATCTTTCTTCAAATCCCCGAACATAATTTTGACATCTGTCATAGCTTCATGTATATCTCTTTTAGATGATAAATGTTTAATGTCATCTCTAGTGAGATAACAGGGCAGCGGTGGATCTAGGTTAGATGTCTGCACAGCAGCAGTTTGTTTACTACAATCTGGCATTTCTCTGTTGGTGCTTGGTACATTTTCGGTAGGAATTAAATAGCTTTCCATATTGGTGGATTGAGACCCCTTTGCCGGTTTGGATATGCGTCTGTTTGCCATATTTATACACTGAGTGACCATATAGAGCAGGTGGGTTTCTCCCAAATCTAGGGGTAGGATAGATGTCAGCAAAAAGTTATATCCCTGTAAGGGGAGCCAGCTCAGATCTGACAGTCCTGTGTGAATCAGCAGTGTTGCTTTAAATAAAAACTGTGCAGGATTCTCCTTCAAATCTATCAGGCTTAGTCAGCAATAGTGTCCAGAATATTTGTGCATATAACAAAAGGCCTATGTAAATCAATGTACTTCCAGTGAAGCGTATATTAAAGTCAAAGGGCTTGCTACTTTGGGCTTATTTCTATTTTCTCAGTGTCGGCTCTTTATCCTAGCCGGGCTTATGTCAGTCTCTTATAGCACCGGAATGCTCCGCTGCAGGAGCCCAACCTGTAGCGTATGTCTTACTATCCCCCCCTCAACAGCTTTGAAGGTACCTGATTGCTTGTGCCTGGTCCCGGTAGTGATCGATCAGGTAGGGGGCCTGCTACTGTTTGATGATCTTTCTCTCCGGTGCGGCGATCTGCTACTGCTTACTTGTCAGCGCTGCTGGGTCACAGGCTCCCCGATTTCCAACCAATCTTGACCTTACTGTTGAAGGCTAATTATTGTAGTCCAGAGGCGCTATACGTTAATCCTCACTTTGCGCGGCCAGAGTTCTTACTGCTATAGCTGGATCCCAGCACACATAGGCCTCACTGCGCAGCTATTCAAACTGGAGTCTCCGTGACCGCTCAGCTCCCAAAAGCAGTGATCATAAGTGCCCGGTCTGTTTCAGGTTGTGAATCTAAGCTTTTAATTAGTTCCAACTTGCTATGAGTTACTTTTAACCTGTGTCAAGAGTCTTGGGGCTTCAGAGCTAAATCAATGTGCGGCCATCTACAAGCGTGGCCAAGCTCCGCCGCAATCAAAGTTAATTTTTAACGCGGGTGGGTTAGCGAGTAAATAAGTAAAAAGTTGGTGCACTAGCAAAACCCTATATGCGCTAACTTCTGGACTTTGTATATTGCGACCACTTGACTTTTTCTCCCCTTAGATAGAACATGCTGTTAAAACAAACCAAAAACATAGCTCACGTGCTAACCCAACACGCATTAGACCAGCTATGCTAAACCCGAAGGTAGTTATGCATATTTTAAATTCCAATGTTCTTCATATAGAAGAAATGTTCTTTTTATTTTAAAATATATATTTCTTTATATATCTAATGATTTTTTTTGTAAAATATATACATTTAAAGGGACATTGTACACTAGATTTTTCTTTGCATAAATATTTTTTAGATGATCCATTTATATAGCCCATCTGGTAGTGTTTTTGTAAAAATTTAGTTTTGCTTTTTTTTAAAAATAACATTGTGCTGATTTTCAGACTCTTAACCAAGCCCTAAAGTTTTAGATGCATACTGATGTATAAGACTGCTACTCTTTGTATAATGGGTCTCTTCATATGCAGGGGTGGTGGGAAGGTCTGCTCACAGCCCCTTTCAGTGGGTGTCCCAGGCTAGCCTCATCAACAGTGCTAAAATTGGAGCTTCTAAGTATGTTTTTAAAAGGTTTAATAATTAATTTTTAGATCAGTATCTGTGTATATTATTCTTTATAGTAGTCTATATTACATGCAGTTAAATGAAAATTTGTGTCTACTGCCCCTTTAACTATATATCTATATGAAAGAAAAAAATAAATAATACAAATATATATATATACTTATCAATCAAAGTGCACTCACCGGGACTTGTAGCAATTCACCTTTTATTTATTTATAAATAAAGGGTGAATTGCTACATGTCCTGGTGAGTGCACTTTGATTGACAAGTATTCCCCGGCAGAGGATAATGTTTTCTGGAGTGCTAACCTGTTTTATTATATATATATATATATATATATATAACATTTCTCCAACATTGGTGTGTCCGGTCCACGGCGTCATCCTTACTTGTGGGATATTCTCTTCCCCAACAGGAAATGGCAAAGAGTCCCAGCAAAGCTGGTCACATGATCCCTCCTAGGCTCCGCCCACCCCAGTCATTCTCTTTGCCGTTGCACAGGCAACATCTCCACGGAGATGGTTAAGAGTTTTTTGGTGTTTAAATGTAGTTTTTATTCTTCTATCAAGTGTTTGTTATTTTAAAATAGTGCTGGTATGTACTATTTACTCTGAAACAGAAAAAGGATGAAGATTTCTGTTTGTAAGAGGAAGATGATTTTAGCAGACAGTAACTAAAATCGATTGCTGTTTCCACACAGGACTGTTGAGATGAAGTAACTTCAGTTGGGGGAAACAGTTAGCAGACCTTTCTGCTTAAGGTATGACTAGCCATATTTCTAACAAGACCATGTAATGCTGGAAGGCTGTCATTTCCCCTCATGGGGACCGGTAAGCCATTTTCTTAGTTAAACATAAAAGAATAAAGGGCTTCAAAAAGGGCTTAAAAACTGGTAGACATTTTTCTGGGCTAAAACGATTGCTTTACTAGGCATATTATGCAGATTCTAACTAATAATTGTTATTATAATCTTGGGGAACGTTTAGAAAAACGGCAGGCACTGTGTTGGACACCTTTTTCAGATGGGGGCCTTTTAGAGCCTCATTTTCGCGCCATTAATGCGCAGTTGTTTTTGGAGAGCAAGGCATGCAGATGCATGTGTGAGGAGCTAAGAATCACTGAAAAAGCTTATAGAAGGCGTCATTTGGTATCGTATTCCCCTCTGGGCTTGGTTGGGTCTAAGCAAAGCATATAGCTGGGACTGTATAGGGGTTAAATGTAAAAACGGCTCCGGTTCCGTTATTTTAAGGGTTAAAGCTCTGAAATTTGGTATGCAATACTTTTAATGCTTTAAGACACTGTGGTAATTTTTGAACTATTCCTTCATACTTTTTCACATATTCAGTAATAAAGTGTTTTCAGTTTGAAATTTAAAGAAACAGTAACGGTTTTATTTTAAAACGTTTTTTGTGCTTGATTGACAAGTTTAAGCCTGTTTAACATGTCTGTACCATCAGATAAGCTATGTTCTATATGTATGAAAGCCAATGTGTCTCCCCATTTAAATTTATGTGATAAGTGTGCCATAGTGTCCAAACAAAGTAAGGACAGTAATGCCACAGATGATGATATTGCCCAAGATGATTCCTCAAATGAGGGGAGTAAACATGATACTACATCATCCCCTAATGTGTCTACACCAGTTTTGCCCACACAGGAGGCCCCTAGTACATCTAGTGCGCCAATACTTATTACCATGCAACAATTAACGGCTGTAATGGATAACTCCATAGCAAATCTTTTATCCAAAATGCCTACTTATCAGAGAAAGCGCGATTGCTCTGTTTTAAACACTGAAGAGCAGGAGGGCGCTGATGATATTTGTTCTGACATACCCTCACACCAATCTCAAGGGGCCATGAGGGAGGTTTTGTCTGATGGAGAAATCTCAGATTCAGGAAAAATTTCTCATCAAGCTGAAACTGATGTTGTGACATTTAAATTTAAATTAGAACATCTCCGCGCACTGCTTAAGGAGGTGTTATCTACTCTGGATGATTGTGACAATTTGGTCATTCCAGAGAAATTATGTAAGATGGACAAGTTCCTAGAGGTTCCCGTGCCCCCCGACGCTTTTCCTATACCCAAGCGGGTGGCGGACATAGTAAATAAAGAGTGGGAAAGGCCCGGCATACCTTTTGTTCCCCCCCCTATATTTAAGAAATTATTTCCTATAGTCGACCCCAGAAAGGACTTATGGCAGACAGTCCCCAAGGTCGAGGGGGCGGTTTCTACCCTAAACAAACGCACTACTATTCCTATCGAAGACAGTTGTGCTTTTAAAGATCCTATGGATAAAAAATTAGAGGGTTTGCTTAAAAAGATTTTTGTACAGCAAGGGTTCCTTCTACAACCAATTTCATGCATTGTTCCTGTCACTACGGCAGCGTGCTTCTGGTTCGAGGAACTAGAAAAGTCGCTCAGTAGAGAATCTTCATATGAGGAGGTTATGGACAGAGTTCAAGCACTTAAATTGGCTAACTCTTTTGTTTTAGATGCCGCTTTGCAATTAGCTAGATTAGCGGCTGAAAAATTCAGGGTTTGCTATAGTGGCGCGCAGAGCGCTTTGGCTAAAGTCTTGGTCAGCGGATGTGTCATCCAAGACAAAATTGCTTAACATTCCTTTCAAAGGTAAAACATTATTTGGACCAGATTTGAAAGAGATTATTTCAGACATCACTGGAGGAAAGGGCCACGCCCTCCCACAGGATAGGTCTTTTAAGGCTAAAAATAAGCCTAATTTTCGTCCCTTTCGCAGAAACGGACCAACCTCTAATTCTGCATCCTCTAAGCAAGAGGGTAATACTTCACAACCCAAACCAGCCTGGAAACCAATGCAAGGCTGGAACAAGGGTAAGCAGGCCAAGAAGCCTACCACTGCTACCAAAACAGCATGAAGGGATAGCCCCCGATCCGGAACCGGATCTAGTAGGGGGCAGACTCTCTCTCTTTGCTCAGGCTTGGGCAAGAGATGTTCAGGATCCTTGGGCGCTAGAAATAGTTTCTCAAGGTTATCTTCTGGAATTCAAGGAACTACCCCCAAGGGGAAGGTTCCACAGGTCTCAATTATCCTCAAACCAAATAAAGAGACAGGCATTCTTACATTGCGTAGAAGACCTGTTAAAGATGGGAGTGATACATCCAGTTCCAATAAAAGAACAAGGAATGGGATTTTGCTCAAATCTGTTCGTAGTTCCCAAAAAAGAGGGAACATTCAGACCAATTTTGGATCTGAAGATCCTAAACAAATTTCTCAGGGTTCCATCGTTCAAAATGGAAACCATTCGAACGATCCTTCCCACCATCCAGGAAAGTCAATTTATGACCACCGTGGATTTAAAGGATGCGTACCTACATATTCCTATCCACAAGGAACATCATCAGTTCCTAAGGTTCGCTTTTCTGGACAAGCATTACCAGTTTGTGGCACTTCCATTCGGATTAGCCACTGCTCCGAGAATTTTCACAAAGGTACTAGGGTCCCTTCTAGCGGTTCTAAGACCAAGGGGCATTGCAGTAGTACCTTACTTGGACGACATCCTAATTCAAGCGTCGTCCCTGTCAAAAGCAAAGGCTCATACGGACATCGTCCTAGCCTTTCTCAGATCTCACGGATGGAAGGTGAACAAAGAAAAAAGTTCTCTGTCCCCGTCAACAAGAGTTCCCTTCTTGGGAACAATAATAGATTCCTTAGAAATGAGGATTTTTCTGACAGAGGTCAGAAAATCAAAACTTCTAAGCTCTTGTCAAGTACTTCACTCTGTTCCTCGTCCTTCCATAGCGCAGTGCATGGAGGTAATAGGTTTGATGGTTGCAACAATGGACATAGTTCCTTTTGCACGAATTCATCTAAGACCATTACAACTGTGCATGCTCAAACAGTGGAATGGGGATTATACAGACTTGTCTCCGATGATTCAAGTAGATCAAAAGACCAGAGATTCAATCCGTTGGTGGCTGACCCTGGACAATTTGTCACAGGGAAAGAGCTTCCGCAGACCAGAGTGGGTCATTGTCACGACCGACGCCAGTCTAGTGGGCTGGGGCGCGGTCTGGGAATCCCTGAAAGCTCAGGGTTTATGGTCTCGGGAAGAGTCTCTTCTCCCGATAAACATTCTGGAACTGAGAGCGATATTCAATGCTCTCAAAGCTTGGCCTCAACTAGCAAAGGCCAAATTCATAAGGTTTCAATCAGACAACATGACGACTGTTGCATATATCAATCATCAGGGGGGAACAAGGAGTTCCCTGGCGATGAAAGAAGTGACCAAGATAATTCAATGGGCGGAGGATCACTCCTGCCACTTGTCTGCGATCCACATCCCAGGAGTGGAAAATTGGGAAGCGGATTTTCTGAGTCGTCAGACATTCCATCCGGGGGAGTGGGAACTCCATCCGGAAATCTTTGCCCAAATAACTCAATTATGGGGCATTCCAGACATGGATCTGATGGCGTCTCGTCAGAACTTCAAGGTTCCTTGCTACGGGTCCAAATCCAGTAGATGCACTAGTAGCACCTTGGACCTTCAACCTAGCTTATGTATTCCCACCGTTTCCTCTCATTCCCAGGCTGGTAGCCAGGATCAATCAGGAGAGGGCCTCGGTGATCTTGATAGCTACTGCGTGGCCACACAGGACTTGGTATGCAGACCTGGTGAATATGTCATCGGCTCCACCATGGAAGCTACCTTTGAGACAGGACCTTCTTGTTCAGGGTCCATTCGAACATCCGAATCTGGTTTCCCTCCAACTGACGGCTTGGAGATTGAACGCTTGATTTTATCAAAGCGTGGGTTTTCAGATTCTGTAATAGATACTCTGATTCAGGCTAGAAAGCCTGTAACTAGAAAAATTTACCATAAAATATGGAAAAAATATATCTGTTGGTGTGAATCCAAAGGATTCCCATGGAACAAGATAAAAATTCCTAAGATTCTATCCTTTCTACAAGAAGGTTTGGAGAAAGGATTATCTGCAAGTTCTCTAAAGGGACAGATCTCTGCTTTATCTGTCTTACTACACAAGCGACTGGCAGCTATGCCAGATGTTCAAGCATTTGTTCAGGCTCTGGTTAGGATAAAGCCTGTTTACAGATCTTTGACTCCTCCCTGGAGTTTAAATCTAGTTCTTTCAGTTCTTCAAGGGGTTCCGTTTGAACCCTTACATTCCGTAGATATTAAGTTACTATCTTGGAAAGTTTTGTTTTTGGTTGCAATCTCTTCTGCTAGAAGAGTTTCAGAGTTATCTGCTCTGCAGTGTTCTCCTCCTTATCTGGTGTTCCATGCAGATAAGGTGGTTTTGCGTACTAAGCCTGGTTTTCTTCCTAAAGTTGTTTCTAACAAAAATATTAACCAGGAGATAGTTGTACCTTCTTTGTGTCCGAATCCAGTTTCAAAGAAGGAGCGTTTGTTACACAATTTGGACGTTGTCCGTGCTCTAAAATTCTATTTAGAGGCTACTAAAGATTTCAGACAAACATCATCCTTGTTTGTTGTTTATTCTGGTAAAAGGAGAGGTCAAAAAGCGACTTCTACCTCTCTTTCCTTTTGGCTTAAAAGCATTATCCGTTTGGCTTATGAGACTGCCGGACGGCAGCCTCCTGAAAGAATCACAGCTCACTCCACTAGGGCTGTGGCTTCCACATGGGCCTTCAAGAACGAGGCTTCTGTTGACCAGATATGTAAGGCAGCGACTTGGTCTTCACTGCACACTTTTGCCAAATTTTACAAATTTGATACTTTTGCTTCTTCGGAAGCTATTTTTGGGAGAAAGGTTTTGCAAGCTGTGGTGCCTTCCGTTTAGGTGACCTGATTTGCTCCCTCCCTTCATCCGTGTCCTAAAGCTTTGGTATTGGTTCCCACAAGTAAGGATGACGCCGTGGACCGGACACACCAATGTTGGAGAAAACAGAAATTATGCTTACCTGATAAATTACTTTCTCCAACGGTGTGTCCGGTCCACGGCCCGCCCTGGTTTTTTTAATCAGGTCTGATGAATTATTTTCTCTAACTACAGTCACCACGGTATCATATGATTTCTCCTATATATATTTCCTCCTGTCCGTCGGTCGAATGACTGGGGTGGGCGGAGCCTAGGAGGGATCATGTGACCAGCTTTGCTGGGACTCTTTGCCATTTCCTGTTGGGGAAGAGAATATCCCACAAGTAAGGATGACGCCGTGGACCGGACACACCGTTGGAGAAAGTAATTTATCAGGTAAGCATAAATTCTGTTTTTGGAGCCTTTGATCGGTGCTCTGTTACCATATGGGTTCAGATTGCCATTTTGTTACAGACCGTGACACAGGGACTGGCAGACAGCTGCCAGTGCCTAAGATGGTGGACACTATCAGGAGGGAGGAGGGTTAGAGAGTTGTTTGGGTGAGATCAGGGAGGTGGGACGGTAAGGGGGGTTCCTACACTGCAGAAAATAAATAAATATAGAAAATTAATTTATGCAAAAATAAAAAAGCCCTAAAACTTAATACTGGCAAACTGTCTGCCATTATCTAAGATGGTGGGGAGGTGTATGGGTGGTGGGGGGAAAGAGCTATTTGGAAGGATTCAAGGAGGCATGAGATGTCAAGTGGGAGGGTAATCCTTACACTAAAATACTATAACCCTTGGCAGCTAATTAATTAACCCCTTCACTGCCAGGAATTTCAGGACTCTGATGCGTAGCTGCAATTAGCAACATTTTATTACAAAAAAACAATGACAAAGCTATGCATGTCTGCTATTTCTGAACAAAGGGGACAGCAGAGAAGCTTTAACATTCATTTGTGTTATAACTGAACAAGCGGTATGTAAACAAATTCATTGAGAAACTCAAAGTTTGTGAAAAAGTAATTTTTTTTTTATATGACAGCAGTTTACGGCAATATGGTGGCATGGAATATACCAAAATAAGCCTAGCTCAATACTTGGTTGTCTGCTAAAAAATAAATAAAAGAAAATATATATAATTTTGATAGGTAAAAAAACAAACAAAAGACAAGGCTCTATTTCTGTTTGAATGGAGTAATAGCAAATATAAAAGTGTACTGATATTTTGGGCAAATTACTGGTAGTGAAGGGGTTAATACAAATGAAACCAACATCAACCTGTAAAGAAAAAGTACATAAACAAGAAAATGGTGCACAGGGGGTAGCACTCACAAAATAAAAAAAATATAAAATAAAAATAGGTCTCCCTTTAACAAAGGAAAGAGAGACCTCAAAAGGCAACCTTAATAAGCACAAGGTTATCAATGAAAATTAATTTTCCTACCTAGTTTCTCTGACAACAGTGAGCACAGAGACAACTATCATCCCTATAGTAGCAATGTATATTTATTAATATGGTATAGCCAAAATTATACATGAAAAAAATTCAAATTCACATCTATATTTGTATTAATAAATAGTTACACCATTTGTGATAATATTTGTGTTTATTATTAACCCCCCCCCCATGGGGGTGGTTACTATGATCCAATAAAATCGACCTGAACAGGTGTAAAAAGTACAGCCGGATAAAGCTCTTGAGTAATGCAGAGTGGGTGAGGTGCATATCGCTATCTTGTTACTTCAGAGGGAAGGATCAGCTTACCCCCTCATGTGTTGAACTCTTCTGGATACTGCCACAGTAGTTGAGTTGTTACGCACCTCCCCTGGCACGAAGCGGACCTCTTCCTGAGAGAGTGTGACTGTAAGTGCCCCTAACTTAGATAACCCCGGATACAGGTATAAAGGATACGCTATGTATTATGCAGTAACCTGTGATGTGAGCGGCCTTATAACTATGTCAAGCACCCTGGGCATTTTGGTATATTATGATGTGACACTCTGAGAGAGGTCTGGATAGGGTTGCCACAGGAAGAAACGGCTCCCACTGGTATTGTTTGGAGTATATATATCCCAGAGTTGATATGCCATATATGGGTAGCTACCCGGACTTTAGACTGATTCACTAACTTCTTATGAAATATTCTTTTTGTTGGAACTTTGATGCTTCATCAGCATTGGTGTTTGTGATATTTTTAACACCATTGAACAAACTTACCCTGCATGGATTTATTTACTATCCTGGGGAGTTTAAATAAGCAGTATGACCGGTCATTTTTTAAGTGTAACTATTATATACTATATAGATTTGAATTTTATTTATTTTATATATAATCTCTGTTAATAAAAAATAAATTGCTACTATAGGGATGATATTTTCCCTGTCCTCACTGTTCTCAGACATACTGGGTTAAATAATCATTTTTATTCATAACCTTGTGCTTGTTAAGGTTGCCTTTTGAGGTCTCTCCTTCCTTTGTTGAAGGGAGACCTATTTTTATTTAAAATTGTTTGATATATATATATATATATATATATATATATATATATATATATATATATATATATATATATATATATATATATATATATATATATCATGTGAAAAAGAAAGTACACCCTCTTTAAATAATATGGTTTTACATATCAGGACAATAAAATCATCTGGTCCTAAGCAGGTCTTAAAATTAGGTAAATACAACTTCAGATGAACAACAATACATGACATATTACACCGTGTCATGATTTATTTAACAAAAATAAAGCCAAAAGGGAGAAGTCATGTGTGAAAATCTATGTACACCTTATGATTCAATAGCTTGTAGAACCACCTTTAGCAGCAATAACTTGAAGTAATCGGTTTCTTTATGACTTTATCAGTCTCTCACATCATTGTGGAGGTATTTTGGCCCTCTCTTCTATACAACGTTGCTTCAGTTCATTGAGGTTTGCGGGCATTTGTTTATGCACAGCTCTCTTAAGGTCCTGCCACAGCATTTCAAACGGGTTGAGGTCTGGAATTTGACTGGGCCATTGCAACACTTTGATTCTTTACTTTTTTAACCATTCTGTTGTAGATTTGCTGGTGTGCTTGGGATAATAGTCCTGTTGCATGACCCAATTTCGGTCAAGCTTTAGCTGTCAGACAGATGGCCTCACATTTGACTCTATAATACTTTGGTTTACAGAGGAGTTCATGGTCGACTCAATGACTGCAAGTTGCCCAGGTTCTGTGGCTGCAAAACAAGCCCAAATCATCACCCTTCCATCACTGTGCTTAACAGTTGGTATGAGATGTTTGTGCTCATATGCTGTGTTTGGATTTCTCCAAACGTGGCTCTGTGCATTATGGCCAAACATCTCCACTTTGGTCTTGTCTGTCTAAAGGACATTGTTCCAGAAGTCTTGTGGTTTGTTCAAATGTAACTTTGCAAACCTAAGCCATGCTGCCATGTCCTTTTTAGAGAGAAGAGGCTTTCTCCTGGCAACCCTTCCATACAAACTATACTTGTTCATTCTTTTTCTAATTGTACTGTCATGAACTTTAACATTTTACAGCTAACTGAGGCCTGTAGAGTCTGAGCATTGCAGGGTCTTTCCTTGGGGTGAATTTGCTGGGACGTCCACTCCTTGGAAGATTGGCAGCTGTCTTGAATGTTTTCCACTTGTGAATAATCTTTCTCACTGTAGAATGATAGACTTTAAATTGTTTGGAAATGGCCTTATAACCCTTCCCAGATTGATCGGCAGCAACAATTGCTTCTCTAAAATCATTGCTGATGTCTTTCCTCCTTTGTGCTCCAGACCAGCAAACTGCTAAAACTTCGGCTTTTATAGAGGTGGTCACACTTGTTGATGATCAATTAATCAGGGGAAATTGATTAGCAGCACATGGCTGCTAGTTAGCCTTTTAATTCCTATGTAAGCAGTAAGGATGTACTTCATTTTCTTCTGTTATGTGCGATCAGTCCACGGGTCATCATTACTTCTGGGATATAACTCCTCCCCAACAGGAAATGCAAGAGGATTCACCCAGCAGAGCTGATATAGCTCCTCCCCTCTACGTCAGTCCCAGTCATTCTCTTGCACCCCTAGATAGGATGTGTGAGAGGACTATGGTGATTATACTTAGTTTTTATGACTTCAATCAAAAGTTTGTTATTTTACAATAGCACCGGAGCGTGTTATTACTTCTCTGGCAGAGTTTGAAGAAGAATCTACCAGAGTTTTTTACTATGATTTTAACCGGAGTAGTTAAGATCATATTGCTGTTCTCGGCCATCTGAGGGAGGTAAAGGCTTCAGATCAGGGGACAGCGGGCAGATGAATCTGCATTGAGGTATGTAGCAGTTTTTATTTTCTGAATGGAATTGATGAAAAAATCCTGCTATACCGTTATAATGACATGTATGTATACACTTCAGTATTCTGGGAATGGTTTTTCACCGGAACTACTCTGTTAAAGGTCACTAATCCTTTTAATAAATATTGTCATGTTAAACGTTTTTGCTGGAATGTAGAATCGTTTACATTGCTGAGGTACTGAGTAAATAAATGTTTGGGCATTATTTTCCACTTGGCAGTTGTCTGCTTTAAATTGTGACAGTTTCGTTTCTCCTCACTGCTGTGTGTGAGAGGGAGGGGCCGTTTTTGGCGCTCTTTTGCTACGCATCAAAAAATTCCAGTCAGCTACTATTATATTTCCTGCATGATCCGGTTCACTGACAGATCTCAGGGGTCTTCAAACTTCTTTGAAGGGAGGTACATTCTCTCAGCAGAGCTGTGAGAATTTTTATTGACTGTGAATAAAAACGTTACTCTATAATTTTTTATGTCAAATTTAGTTATTTACTAATGGGAACAAACCTTTGCTAAAAGTTGTGTTGTTTTAAACTTGATGCTATAACTGTTTCAGTTCATTATCTCAACTGTCATTTAATCGTTTAAGTACCTCTTTGAGGCACAGTACGTTTTTGTTAAAAAAGATTATAACCAGGTTGCAAGTTATTGCTAGTGTGTTAAACATGTCTGACTCAGAGAATGATATCTGTGTCATTTGTTCCAATGCCAAGGTGGAGCCCAATAGAAATTTATGTACTAACTGTATTGATGCTACTTTAAATAAAAGTCAATCTGTACAATGTGAACAAATTTCACCAAACTGCGAGGGGAGAGTTATGCCGACTAACTCGCCTCACGCGGCAGTACCTGCATCTCCCGCCCGGGAGGTGCGTGATATTATGGCGCCTAATACATCTGGGCGGCCATTACAGATAACATTACATGATATGGCTACTGTTATGACTGAAGTTTTGTCTAAATTACCAGAACTAAGAGGCAAGCGTGATCACTCTGGGGTGAGAACAGAGTGCGCTGACAATACTAGGGCCATGTCTGATACTGCGTCACAGCTTGCAGAGCATGAGGACGGAGAGCTTCATTCTGTGGGTGACGGTTCTGATCCAAACAGATTGGATTCAGATATTTCAAATTTTAAATTTAAATTGGAGAACCTCCGTGCATTACTAGGGGAGGTCTTAGCAGCTCTCAATGATTGTAACACCATTGCAATACCAGAGAAAATGTGTAGGTTGGATAAATACTTTGCGGTACCGGCGAGTACTGACGTTTTTCCTATACCTAAGAGATTAACTGAAATTGTTACTAAGGAGTGGGATAGACCCGGTGTGCCGTTCTCACCCCCTCCAATATTTAGAAAGATGTTTCCAATAGACGCCACTACTCGGGACTTATGGCAAACGGTCCCTAAGGTGGAGGGAGCAGTTTCTACTTTAGCTAAGCGTACCACTATCCCGGTGGAGGATAGCTGTGCTTTTTCAGATCCAATGGATAAAAAATTAGAGGGTTACCTTAAGAAAATGTTTGTTCAACAAGGTTTTATATTGCAACCCCTTGCATGTATCGCGCCGATTACGGCTGCGGCAGCATTTTGGATTGAGTCTCTGGAAGAGAACCTTAGTTCATCTACGCTAGACGACATTATGGACAGGCTTAGAGTCCTTAAACTAGCCAATTCATTCATTTCGGAGGCCGTAGTACATTTAACCAAACTTACGGCTAAGAACTCTGGATTCGCCATACAGGCACGTAGAGCACTGTGGCTAAAATCCTGGTCAGCTGATGTTACTTCTAAGTCTAAATTACTTAATATACCTTTCAAGGGGCAGTCTTTATTTGGGCCCGGGTTGAAAGAAATTATCGCTGACATTACAGGAGGTAAGGGCCACGCCCTACCTCAAGACAAAGCCAAAGCTAAGGCTAGACAGTCTAATTTTCGTCCCTTTCGGAATTTCAAACCTGGAGCAGCGTCAACCTCCACTGCACCAAAACAGGAAGGAGCTGTTGCTCGTTACAGGCAAGGCTGGAAACCTAACCAGTCCTGGAATAAGGGCAAACAGGCCAGGAAACCTGCTGCTGCCCCAAAGACAGCATGAACCGAGAGCCCCCGATCCGGGACCGGATCTAGTGGGGGGCAGACTTTCTCTCTTCGCTCAGGCCTGGGCAAGAGATGTTCAGGATCCCTGGGCGCTGGAGATCATATCTCAGGGATACCTTCTAGACTTCAAATTATCTCCCCCAAAAGGGAGATTTCATCTGTCAAGGTTGTCAACAAACCAGATAAAGAAAGAAGCGTTTCTACGCTGTGTACAAGATCTGTTATTAATGGGAGTGATCCATCCAGTTCCGCGGTCGGAACAAGGACAAGGGTTCTACTCAAACCTGTTTGTGGTTCCCAAAAAAGAGGGAACTTTCAGGCCAATCTTAGATTTTAAAGATTCTAAACAAATTCCTAAGAGTTCCATCGTTCAAAATGGAAACTATTCGGACAATCTTACCTATGATCCAAAAGGGTCAGTACATGACCACAGTGGATTTAAAAGATGCTTACCTTCACATACCGATTCACAAAGATCATCAACGGTATCTACGGTTTGCCTTCCTAGACAGGCACTACCAGTTTGTAGCTCTTCCATTCGGATTGGCTACGGCCCCAAGAATCTTCACAAAGGTTCTGGGTGCCCTTCTGGCGGTACTAAGACCGCGAGGGATTTCGGTAGCTCCGTACCTAGACGACATTCTAATACAAGCTTCAAGCTTTCAAACTGCCAAGTCTCATACAGAGTTAGTTCTGGCATTTCTAAGGTCGCATGGATGGAAAGTGAACGAAAAGAAAAGTTCTCTTTTTCCTCTCACAAGAGTTCCATTCTTGGGGACTCTTATAGATTCTGTAGAAATGAAGATTTACCTGACAGAAGACAGGTTAACAAGGCTTCAGGATGCATGCCGTGTCCTTCATTCCATTCAACACCCGTCAGTAGCTCAATGCATGGAGGTGATCGGCTTAATGGTAGCGGCAATGGACATAGTACCTTTTGCACGCCTACGCCTCAGACCGCTGCAATTGTGCATGCTAAGTCAGTGGAATGGGGATTACTCAGATTTGTCCCCTACCCTGAATCTGAATCAAGAGACCAGAAATTCTCTTCTATGGTGGCTTTATCGGCCACACCTGTCCAGGGGGATGCCATTCAGCAGGCCAGACTGGACAATCGTAACAACAGACGCCAGCCTGCTAGGTTGGGGCGCTGTCTGGAATTCTCTGAAGACTCAGGGATTATGGAATCAGGAGGAGAGTCTCCTTCCAATAAACATTCTGGAATTGAGGGCAGTTCTCAATGCCCTTCTAGCTTGGCCCCAATTAACAACTCAGGGGTTCATCAGGTTTCAGTCGGACAATATCACGACTGTAGCTTACATCAACCATCAGGGAGGGACAAGAAGCTCCCTAGCAATGATGGAAGTATCAAAGATAATTCGCTGGGCAGAGTCTCACTCTTGCCACCTGTCAGCAATCCACATCCCGGGAGTGGAGAACTGGGAGGCGGATTTCTTGAGTCGCCAGACTTTTCATCCGGGAGAGTGGGAACTTCATCCGGAGGTCTTTGCCCAAATACTTCGACGTTGGGGCAAACCAGAGATAGATCTCATGGCGTCTCGCCAGAACGCCAAACTTCCTCACTACGGGTCCAGATCCAGGGATCCGGGAGCGGTTCTGATAGATGCTTTGACAGCACCTTGGAACTTCGGGATGGCTTATGTGTTTCCACCCTTCCCGCTGCTTCCTCGATTGATTGCGAAAATCAAACAAGAGAGAGCATCTGTGATTCTAATAGCGCCTGCATGGCCACGCAGGACTTGGTATGCAGATCTAGTGGACATGTCATCCTGTCCACCTTGGTCTCTACCTCTGAGACAGGACCTTCTGATACAGGGTCCATTCAAACATCAAAATCTAACTTCTCTGAAACTGACTGCTTGGAAATTGAACGCTTGATTTTATCAAAGCGTGGTTTTTCTGAGTCGGTTATTGACACCCTGATCCAGGCTAGGAAGCCTGTTACCAGAAAGATTTACCATAAAATATGGCGCAAATACCTATACTGGTGCGAATCCAAACGTTACTCCTGGAGTAAGGTTAGGATCCCTAGGATATTGTCTTTTCTACAAGAAGGTTTAGAAAAGGGTTTATCGGCTAGTTCATTAAAGGGACAGATTTCAGCTCTGTCCATCTTGTTACACAGGCGTCTGTCAGAAAATCCAGACGTCCAGGCCTTTTGTCAAGCTTTAGCTAGGATCAAGCCTGTGTTTAAAGCCGTTGCTCCGCCATGGAGTTTAAACTTAGTTCTTAACGTTTTACAAGGTGTTCCATTTGAACCCCTTCATTCCATTGATATAAAATTGTTATCTTGGAAAGTTCTGTTTTTAATGGCTATTTCCTCGGCTCGAAGAGTCTCTGAGTTATCAGCATTACATTGTGATTCTCCTTATCTGATTTTTCACTCAGATAAGGTAGTTCTGCGTACTAAACCTGGGTTCTTACCTAAGGTAGTTACTAACAGGAATATCAATCAAGAGATTGTTGTTCCATCCTTGTGTCCAAATCCTTCTTCAAAGAAGGAACGTCTTCTACACAATCTGGATGTAGTTCGTGCCCTCAAGTTCTACTTGCAGGCAACTAAAAATTTTCGCCAAACTTCTTCCCTGTTTGTCGTTTATTCTGGACAGAGGAGAGGTCAAAAAGCTTCTGCTACCTCTCTCTCTTTCTGGCTTCGTAACATAATACGTTTAGCCTATGAGACTGCTGGACAGCAGCCTCCTGAAAGAATTACAGCTCACTCCACTAGAGCTGTGGCTTCCACTTGGGCCTTTAAGAATGAGGCCTCTGTTGAACAGATTTGCAAGGCTGCAACTTGGTCTTCGCTTCATACTTTTTCCAAATTTTACAAATTTGACACTTTTGCTTCTTCGGAGGCTATTTTTGGGAGAAAGGTTCTTCAGGCAGTGGTTCCTTCTGTATAATGAGCCTGCCTATCCCTCCCGTCATCCGTGTACTTTTGCTTTGGTATTGGTATCCCAGAAGTAATGATGACCCGTGGACTGATCGCACATAACAGAAGAAAACATAATTTATGCTTACCTGATAAATTCCTTTCTTCTGTTGTGCGATCAGTCCACGGCCCGCCCTGTTTTTTAAGGCAGGTAAATATCTTTTAAATTATACTCCAGTCACCACTTCACCCTTGGTTACTCCTTTCTCGTTGATTCTTGGTCGAATGACTGGGACTGACGTAGAGGGGAGGAGCTATATCAGCTCTGCTGGGTGAATCCTCTTGCATTTCCTGTTGGGGAGGAGTTATATCCCAGAAGTAATGATGACCCGTGGACTGATCGCACAACAGAAGAAAGGAATTTATCAGGTAAGCATAAATTATGTTTTTCACACGTCTTCTTCATTTTGGCTTTATTTTTGTTAAATGAAATGAGAAGCCTACGTAATAACCCCTTCCAACTCCAATAAAAATGTACTTGTCACATGTAGGGCAGATGATCACCTGCATCCTTGGGTAAAAAGAAGGAATTATCCCCTTTCAAATTAGGGTTCACTTGGCTGTCACATAAGGGGAGGGGGAAGATAGGGAGTCCATTGGAGCATACCGCCCCCTCAAGCAATTACCTTCATCTTAAAGGACAGTTTCCTCAAATCAGCAACAATATTTATGAGGAAGTTCCTCTTCCTCTGACACATTTAATTTTGCGTGACATCATCAGTTGTAGTCACATTGCTCTGTGGACAGTGTAGATACTTGTAATAATAGTGACCATAGCCTAAAATCACATCACACCAAAAAACAAACAAAAAAAAACAACAACTAACAAATAAAACAGTTACTCATAATATTTTATAGGTCAGGGGCGTTCATCTTTAGCAGATAAAGGCCAGTGAATATATTTAAAAAAATATTTTAATTGAAACAAAAATGTATCCTTTTATAAAAACAGACTTTTAAATAGGAACATTCATACATACATACAAGACATGAACAAGCTAGTAACAGAAGAGAAACACTCTTTGAGGCCCATTTATCAAGCTCGGAACGGAGTTTGAGGGCCCGTGTTTCTGGGGAGTCTTCAGACTCGCCAGAAACAGCAGTTATGAAGCAGCGGTCTTAAAACCGCTGCTTCATAACCCTGTCCGCCTGCTCTGATATGGCGGACAGGAATCGCCACAACTCAACCCGATCAAGTACGATTGGGTTGATTGACACCCCCCTGCTGGCAGCCCATTGGCCGCGAGTCTGCAGGGGGCGGCGTTGCACCCTGTTGGTGCAATGCTGAATACGGAGAGCGTATTGCTCTCCGCATTCAGTGATGTCTGTCGGACCTGATCCGCACTGTCGGATCACAGATATTTGATAATTCTGCCTCATTGTGTGGAGATTTGAGAGGTGAAGAAATAGTGATCTGTATACAGAATAAATAGAAGTAAAAATTGTACTTTTTTTTTTTTTGTCAAGCTTTTCATTACAGTTCATTTTGACAACAGTACTTCAGCATTCCTTAAAGGGACATTGAAGACAATGTTTTTCCTTATTACATCTAAAAAAAGAAAGTTTGGGCTAGATTTATTAAGCTGCATTTGCAGCTTTTTTGGCTATGTTGAACAGGTTTGCATAAGCGAGCCTGCCACCACATATTTGAGAAGCAGAAACCACTTCTTTTTCCTTTCCGCACCTCAGAGGTAGCGAGATCAATTACCCTGATCGATACTTGCTCGTTTGGGGTGATTGACATTCCCTTTTTTAACACAATTGATTGCGCTAAAGCAGGGGGCATCATTGCACAAGAAACCTCTTATGCAATGTTAAATTTCGCAGTGTTATGCAACATGGCGATTGCAGGAGTACAGATTTACTACTTGCAAACCTGTTTGCCATCAGGGCTAGATTACAAGTGGCGCACAAACGATTGCGCTCTGATTTTCGCGATCGTTAGCGCTCTGGCTAATTTGCGCTTATATTACAAGTTGAGCGCAATCGCGATTTATGCTAGAATCCTTACTGCAATCTCAGAGCTGTGGTTAACTGTTACAGGAGTCGAAAAAGTGTCACAAAACACATCAAAAATAAATTAAAAAGTACATTTGCAGTCATAATAACACTATCTAATAAAAATTATTTTTTTAAAAAAATTGCACATAAAAGTTATAAGGGCTCAAAGATATGAGGTCTCAGGTGTTAGAAAAAAAAAAAGGAAGGCAAAGGGCTGTAAGATTGAGATACATGTCTAAAGATGTAAATACTGTATATGTATACAGACATATATACACATATAAATACATATGTACACATATATAGACGTATAAATATAAGTGCATTAGAGCCCTTTACCGTTAGGTAGATGAAAACATGTAAAAGCATTTTTATGCAATATTCATATTTTCACGTAGGGTTTGCGCATATTAGAATATTTGATTGGGTACACGCATATTAGAATAAGTGATCAGGTACTCGCATATGAAAATATGCGATCGTGTTTGTGAGTTGGGTGTTTTTCCCCCCACTTTTTTTCTCCATTGACTTCTATGAGGGAATAGGTTATTGTTTGCGTAACAGTCATATTGCGCTAGAAGTAAGGTGTTTGCGCACGTCGGGTTAGGGCGAGAGCCATGACTTTTAACTTTCAACTCATACCAGTGCATATATATACGTGTGTGTGTTTGCGTTTGACAAAGTTAACATGTGAATTGCTGTTATGCACAAAATATATATATTTTTTGTGAATATCCTTTTAAAGGAACATTAAACACTGTGAGATTATTCATTTAGTAGCTCATATATAACTGGCCCTTAGCTGAGGAGATAACAGGTATTTAAACTAAGGAAAAGCAAGGTTAGATCACAGCAGTGCTCATTATATTTTGAAGACTAAAACTTTACAATTATTGCTTAAATATTTAAAGATTAAATATAATAACACAAATACCTCTGCACTTTATTCTAAGGATTTTCATTGTATTTAATACAATGTATATCATTTATTAAGTGTTTAATGTCCTTTTAAAATCACGCATTTTTATGACATAGGCCTAGATTTCGAGTGGAGTGCAAAACTGTGCTTTCCCGGGTGCGATATTTGCACTCCACTCGTAATACCAGCGCACTCAGATGTGCGCTGGTATTAGAAGTAAAGCGCAATTCAAACGCGACCTCACGTTTGCATTGCATACATTTTTGCACTCTTGAGTGCGCGCTTCCATAGGCTGCAATGGGAGCCTCATTCTGATGCTGATAGACACGGCACAGAACCTAGCCCAGCGAAGGGAGTAAGTCGTGGAGCGTTCGACAGCAAATATATATATGTATATACACATATTAACACATAAATATATATGTATATAAGCATACACAGTACATACTCTTTATATTAATGGTGAAATCATAGTCCATGTAGACCGCATTGAAATGGCACCCTACATCCGCTCATTTTAACCCCTTATAACTGCTTCGTGCAGTTATTTATTAATAAAACAAAGATGCTCTTATTTTTTATTTTTTAAAAGGAATAATACACTTTATTTTGGGGGCAATTGGGGGACATTTTTTTTAATTAACCAGTTGTCTGACCTCTAGTTAAATTCACCTAACGCAAAGTGCTGGTTATTTAACGTGCTCCCGTAAACAGGGCAAATTTGCCCGTTTATGGGTGCGCAATAAATTAGCACTCCACTTGTTACTAGCCCATAGTAGACACGCATATCAGATAGTTCTTTTAGTGAAGACAAAGCTCATAAAACGAGATTTTAAAAGTAGTCACCTTGGCATTTTGTTGACCCCATACATGTCCTTACTTATCTGCAAGCCCCTGAAGCTTATTCAGTTAGACCAGATTATGCATTAGAACAAATAGCAGTAACAGACAAAAGCATCCCCCTCCCTTCAATAAATAGTTACTGTCAGATTATCAATAGCACAGAAATGCACTGACATTTTCTAACTCTCCCCCCAACACTCACAAAACATAATTTTCTGCCATGCATTAGCGAGAGAAACGGCCACACACATAGCTTCAACTCTCTGCTGTCTTCTAGCTCAAAGAATGATAAATAGTTGGAGCGAGGAGGCTGAAGTTATAAAAACACACACCTTTTTACCTACAACATGCCAGAAACAACTCCTTTCTGCTGATAGACTTCTGGGAATGTTTGCCAATGAGGAAAGTTCCTGAGGCAGCTGTCAGGTTGGTCGTGCCAAATTCTGAAGGTTTCATGTAATTTCACTAAGAGAAAAGACTCAGGTGACAGAGTGACATCCCTCCAAAGGTCAGGTACATATTATGCACCTCAGTTAAAGCAACGGTTTAGTGGAATGTTGTAGAGCAATAAATGCTATTCACCATTGAGGTTTATAGTTGTCTTTGGTGTTTTGCAGGTTAGAATACCTTTTATTGGCCAACAGATAGACCTCATTCACTGACTTCAGAGGTTAAAAACAGCTTTTTGTTGCGTAAAAACTATACAGGGAACTAGATTAAGTGTTACACAAAGGATCATTAGCTCTAAATTGATGCTTTAAATTATATGGAGAGACACAATATAAAAACAGAAGTAAATAAGCTGATATGTGAGTTACAAAGTAATCTTTGTTTTTAAACAACATTGAGAGAGGTAATGGGAAACATCTTGTAAAGGTTAAATTATTTAGAATAAAACATTTTTTAATATTCTATTACAAACTACTTTTTTAAAAAAAATCTGATGTGTTTATGCAAGTGCATATTTAATTTTTTTTGAAGGGGGAGTTTTGTAGTGAAAACTAAATAGTGGACTTATTAAAGTGATGGTAAAGTTTATTATTTTAAAACACAGTATATAAAATTATTTATAAAAAATAGTGGCACTTTATTCATTAAAATATTTAAAGGAGCTTCCTTTGTAAAATATTTACCATTTAGATATGGTAAACATTGTGCCGTTCCTCCTCCCGCATCTAATACTTGATTTAACCGAGTGACAACGAAGCCGGCTTCATCCAATCGTGTGCCCCACGAGCTGGACGCCATGTGGGGCATGCAACAATTGGATGAAGCCTGATTTGTCATCACTAAATCAAGTATTAGATGGGGCAGAGGAACGGTGCAATGTTTACCATATCTAAATGGTAAATATTCTACAAAGGAAGTGCCTTCAAATATTTTAATGAATTGAAGTGCCACTATTTTTATAAACAATTTTATATATTGTGTTTTAAAAAGAAACAGATGCGTAGATGATGACATGCAGACTCCAGAATTCATAAGCCTAACGCTGTTATATTCTACAATGCCTTTGTTTTTATCAGTCTAGTAACTAATTTATATCTGTCTAATTTCCTCTGCAGACAAGATAAGATCTTTTTAAAAAATAAAAAAACTTAAATGGATAGTAAAAAGTTAAGCTATAAAATAAAATACTAAATTACATATAGTAAAATAACTGTGCAATATCATTTCATTATTCATTTTGCCTCTTTTTCCTTTCATTTAAGTTTGAAAATTGTAGATTTTCCAGTGCTGAAAACTGAAATAGCACATGGCAGGCTTCACAAGCCCAACCTTGCCACATATCTCTCCCTAATGTGCACTTTGTTATATTATCATTTATGCTAAAGCAAATTAGGGATTTTGGTAACGTAATGATAGTGGTAAGCCCTGTGACCTTCAGACTCAAATCCAGATTGGATTCTGCAATGAAGGAAAATGGTTGAAAATCAATTATGCTAATATGTTAATCTATTGGGGGAGTGTAGAAACATTGAAAAGTTGTTTATAAATATATACTCTATCTGAATCATAAAACAAAAAATGCGATTTCATGTTATGGTAATAGTATACAGACACATAAAACAGACTAAAGAAACAAATCAATGCAGAAGGAAGACCCTTCTCCAAAGAGCTTGCAGTCTACAAGTTAAAGGGAGAGGCGACTTAAGGTGTTGGGTAGCTTGTCACATGGATTTTGAATGCAGGGTTCCTGTTGTTGGTTATGATGGGATGGACTTTTAGAGGAGATGTGGTAAGACTCTCTATTTAAGTTAAGTTGGAGTGAGGTGAAGAGCAGCAAATAAGAATATATATATATATAATCAGTGTTCTCCCCAGGACCTTTTTAGCAGCCGCACACCACCTGGTTTACTTTACTCACCACCCGGCTAAAATTGTAGGCAATATTAAAGGGACAGTATACACTCATTTTCATATAACTGCATGTAATAGACACTACTATAAAGAATAAGATGCACAGATACTGATATAAAAATCCAGTATAAAACTGTTTAAAAACTTACTTAGAAGTTCTCAGTTTAGCTATTTTGAAAAGGTAGCTGAAAAGCCCACTGCAAGTGGGAAATAAGACCCTCCCCCCTCCCTTCTTTTGCATATGAAAAGACCCTTTACACAAACAGGAGCAAGCTGGAGAAGGTAGCTGACGGTATTCACATAAAACTTTGGGGCTTGGTTAGGAGTCTGAAAATTAGAGCAATGTTATTTAAAAATAAGCAAAACTATACATTTTTTTCGAAAAAAAACTTCATGGGCTATATAAATAGATCATCTACGCAACATTTATGCAAAGAAAAAATGAGTGTATAATGTCCCTTTAATCTAAAATTAGCCAGTATTAAAAAATATTGCGCAAATTATTATTAAATACATTTTTGTTAAATTATGCAATTAATTTGTGCTTTGTATAGCAGAATATTTTATAATATTAGAAAATATTAAACTGCCCCCATCCGGCTACTTTACAATGCTACCCGGCTACTTCATAAAGCCATCCACAAATAAAGATGAAATTCAATTTCCCATACATTTTAAACTATCTTATTTTACAGTAAGGTCCCTTTAACTTGGCCTATATTAGTTCACAAAAGTGCAAAATTATTTTGCACTCCACTTGTAATCTAGCACTAAATATATGAGTCTGTGTGAAGCAGTTTGGGGGTAAGAAAGAGAGATTAGAACTCATCCCTTGCTTAGTGGAAATCTTTACTTTACAGTATTTTCTCCAACATAGGTGTGTCCGGTCCACGGCGTCATCCTTACTTGTGGGATATTCTCCTCCCCAACAGGAAATGGCAAAGAGCCCAGCAAAGCTGGTCACATGATCCCTCCTAGGCTCCGCCTACCCCAGTCATTCTCTTTGCCGTTGTACAGGCAACATCTCCACGGAGATGGCTTAGAGTTTTTTAGTGTTTAACTGTAGTTTTTATTATTCAATCAAGAGTTTGTTATTTTGAAATAGTGCTGGTATGTACTATTTACTCAGAAACAGAAAAGAGATGAAGATTTCTGTTTGTATGAGGGAAATGATTTTAGCAACCGTAACTAAAATCCATGGCTGTTCCACACAGGACTGTTGAGAGCAATTAACTTCAGTTGGGGGAACAGTATGCAGTCTCTTGCTGCTTGAGGTATGACACATTCTAACAAGACGATGTAATGCTGGAAGCTGTCATTTTCCCTATGGGATCCGGTAAGCCATGTTTATTACAATCATAAATAAGGGCTTCACAAGGGCTTATTAAGACTGTAGACTTTTTCTGGGCTAAATCGATTCATTATTAAAACATATTTAGCCTTGAGGAATCATTTTATCTGGGTATTTTGATATAATAATATCGGCAGGCACTGTATTAGACACCTTATTCCTTAGGGGCTTTCCCAAAGCAGATCTGGTGAATATGTCATCGGCTCCACCTTGGAAGCTACCTTTGAGGCGAGACCTTCTTGTTCAGGGTCCGTTCGAACATCCGAACCTGGTTTCACTCCAGCTGACTGCTTGGAGATTGAACGCTTGATCTTATCGAAGCGAGGGTTCTCAGATTCTGTTATCGATACTCTTGTTCAGGCCAGAAAGCCTGTAACTAGAAAGATTTACCACAAAATTTGGAAAAAATATATCTGTTGGTGTGAATCTAAAGGATTCCCTTGGGACAAGGTTAAGATTCCTAAGATTTTATCCTTCCTTCAAGAAGGATTGGAAAAAGGATTATCTGCAAGTTCCCTGAAGGGACAGATTTCTGCCTTGTCTGTGTTACTTCACAAAAAGCTGGCAGCTGTGCCAGATGTTCAAGCCTTTGTTCAGGCTCTGGTTAGAATTAAGCCTGTTTACAAACCTTTGACTCCTCCTTGGAGTCTCAATTTAGTTCTTTCAGTTCTTCAGGGGGTTCCGTTTGAACCCTTACATTCCGTTGATATTAAGTTATTATCTTGGAAAGTTTTGTTTTTAGTTGCAATTTCTTCTGCTAGAAGAGTTTCAGAATTATCTGCTCTGCAGTGTTCTCCTCCTTATCTGGTGTTCCATGCAGATAAGGTGGTTTTACGTACTAAACCTGGGTTTCTTCCTAAAGTTGTTTCTAACAAAAACATTAACCAGGAGATTATCGTACCTTCTCTGTGTCCGAAACCAGTTTCAAAGAAGGAACGTTTGTTGCACAATTTGGATGTTGTTCGCGCTCTAAAATTCTATTTAGATGCTACTAAGGATTTTAGACAAACATCTTCCTTGTTTGTTGTTTATTCTGGTAAAAGGAGAGGTCAAAAAGCAACTTCTACCTCTCTCTCCTTTTGGATTAAAAGCATCATCAGATTGGCTTACGAGACTGCCGGACGGCAGCCTCCCGAAAGAATCACAGCTCATTCCACTAGGGCTGTGGTTTCCACATGGGCCTTCAAGAACGAGGCTTCTGTTGATCAGATATGTAGGGCAGCGACTTGGTCTTCACTGCACACTTTTACCAAATTTTACAAGTTTGATACTTTTGCTTCTTCTGAGGCTATTTTTGGGAGAAAGGTTTTACAAACCGTGGTGCCTTCCATTTAGGTGACCTGATTTGCTCCCTCCCTTCATCCGTGTCCTAAAGCTTTGGTATTGGTTCCCACAAGTAAGGATGACGCCGTGGACCGGACACACCTATGTTGGAGAAAACAGAATTTATGTTTACCTGATAAATTACTTTCTCCAACGGTGTGTCCGGTCCACGGCCCGCCCTGGTTTTTTAATCAGGTCTGATAATTTATTTTCTTTAACTACAGTCACCACGGTATCATATGGTTTCTCCTATGCAAATATTCCTCCTTAACGTCGGTCGAATGACTGGGGTAGGCGGAGCCTAGGAGGGATCATGTGACCAGCTTTGCTGGGCTCTTTGCCATTTCCTGTTGGGGAGGAGAATATCCCACAAGTAAGGATGACGCCGTGGACCGGACACACCGTTGGAGAAAGTAATTTATCAGGTAAACATAAATTCTGTTTTTGAGGCATTTACAAATGTTCTAGGAAAAAAACTCCAGTATAAAATATTCAGAGTAATTTGTAATGCAACATTTGGGTTGTTTGTTATTACAAGATTACAAGTGGCGTGGCATATTGCGTTTTCACAATTGCGAAAACTTTGCTAGAGTTAAGCTTTTTGCGCTAGTGGTAACCCGACTAGCACAAAAATCCGAACTTAGATTATTGCGTGCGCGTGCATGTATTTCCACATAGAAGTCAAAGGAGAAAAAAAAGTGGAAAAACCTAACACCCGACTATCGCATTTTTATATTTACTATATAAGTTAATGAAGAAAAAAAACATTTAAAAAAA
Organism: Bombina bombina; assembly: GCF_027579735.1. Lineage (NCBI taxonomy): Eukaryota > Metazoa > Chordata > Amphibia > Anura > Bombinatoridae > Bombina > Bombina bombina. Next base: position 173,569,151 of record NC_069499.1, on the reverse strand, counting down.
CCAAAAAAACAACTAACATTTAAAAAAACAAAAAACAAAAAAAACATTGTGAAAACAGCATATTCACATTCCCCATAGAAGTTCATGGAAAATAAGAAATTTTGTTAAAAAAACCCAAACACCGATCGCAAAAACAACATGGCATATTCACATTAGCAAATGTAAAATACTGAAAATACATAGTTAAAACCTTTATTAAAGGGATAGGAAAGCCAAAATTAAACTAGCATGATTCAGACAGAGCATGTCATTTTAAGACCCTTTTAAATTCACTTCTATTTTTAAATGTGCTTTGTTCTCTTGGTATCCCTGGTTGAAAGAAAATATGCACATATCCTACACTAGTGGGAGCTAGCTGCTGATTGGTGCCTGCACCATATTATTAGCATAGGTTCTAAGAACCTACATAACAATTTAGACCAAAAATAAAAATAAAAAATGAACTGCTATACTTTTTGGCCCGTATATGGGCCTTTGTCAAGCATATCTGGTCAAGAAAAGTTGGAAAATAACTGGAGCCGAAGCCGTAAATTTAAAAACAGAAGCGACCAATCAGAAAGTTGCATCCGTTCCCGCCCTCTTCCCTATTGGTCCGGTCACGTACTACCTGAATGAGGACTGAAAGCTTTCGGTTTTCTATTGGCTGGCTGTAGTTTCCATTCTTGACTTTGCTATGTGACTATTATTAACCAATCCCAGTATCGCTTACTCGAACACTTTATCCTTATGGCGAAAATCTAGTAGTGTGCGTGTTATAAGACTACCTGAATGAGGAATGAATAAACATAGGCAGTTCGATCTCGTGACTGTTTTTTGACCAATCACGTCAGCGCCTACTCCTCCATTGTAACCTTATGGGCGAATGTGTAAAAAGATGAATATACAAAGTAAAGCTATTTGGATAAGTTATTTGGTATTACGGACGCTACTCACTAAGGAATCTTGTATGTTACGTGCTCTTTTAAAAGTCATTGCAGGCCTATTTGGTAAGATACCTTTTAAGTATTCATCTGATTCTAGGATGTACCAATACTTTTCAAATATATCCCTCACCTCATTAGATTGCCTATTATATGTTGAAATTAACCTAATATTGTCAACATCCCCAGATCTCTCTTTTGGGACTAATAGAGTGTTTCTGACTGTATTTATAGCTCTTTTGTACGCTCTGGACAGGCATCTTGTGGAATAGACTCTCCCAAGAAATCTTTCTCTAAGATCTTTGTCAGCCTCTTTAAAGCCATCTACAGTAGAGCACTCCTTGATGAGTAGCCATTTTGACAGTTTGGCTAAAAGAAGGCCACTATATAGGGGCCCTATAACCTGTGGCTCATGTGCTACCTGCCAACACACGGTCAGAAAAAATGAGAATATAGACCATTTTGGGAACAAACATGCATATAATAACTGACAGGTAGATTACGAGTTTTGAGTTTGTGTTTTAAAGCTGAAAAAATTGCCATTTCATCGGTAAAACAGCAACGCAGCCATTACGAGTCTTGTCGGTATAGCTGTACCGCAAGCCTTTTAGCCTGTAAAGCAACGTCAGTCCCGCACTCGAAAAAATGACGTTTTTTTCATGGGATTCCCATAGCGCTGCCATTACGAGTTTTGCAGTGAGGCTAAAAAACTTGCGTTATACCCTATACCGACACGATCCGTACCGCCATCTGAGACCAGTAGTTATGAGTTTTACGCAACAAAACTGTTACACAAAACTCATAACTAAAGTGTTACAAAGTACACTAACACCCATTAACTACCCATTAACCCCTATTCTGCCGTCCTCCTGCTTCGCAACACTATATTAAAGTTATTAACCTCTAATCTCCTGCTTCTGACATCGCCGCCACTAATACAATTTAATAACCCCTATTCCGCCGCTCCCCGACATCGTCGCCGCTATACTAAAGTCATTAACCCCTATTCCCCCACACCCCAACATTGCCCACACTATAATAAAGATATTAACCCCTATTCCTCCACTCCCCGACATCGCCGCCACTAAATAAAGTTATTAACCCCTAAACTGCCAGCCCCCCACATTACCAAAAACTAAATTAAACTGTTAACCCCTAAACCTTACAACCCCCTAACTTTACATTAAAATTACAAGATCCCTATCTTTAAGAAAATAAAAACTTACCTGTGAAATTATAAAAACCTAAATTTAAACTATAAATTAAACTAACATTACTATTAGACTAAAATTAAAAACTATCAATTAAATAAATGAAAGGGACAGTATACACTCATTTTCATATAACTGCATGTAATAGATACTACTATAAAGAATAAGATGCACAGATACTGATATAAAAATCCAGTATAAAACTGTTTAAAAACTTACTTAGAAGCTCTCAGTTTAGCTCTGTTGAAAAGGCAATTGGAAAGCCCACTGGAAGTGGGAAATAAGACACTCCCCTCCCCCTTCTTTTGCATATGAAAAGACCCTTTGCACAAACAGGAGCAATCTGGAGTATGTAGCTGACGGTATTCTCATAAAACTTTGGGGCTTGGTTAGGAGTCTGAAAATCAGAGCAATGTTATTTAAAAATAAGCAAAACTATACATTTAAAAAAAACCAAAAAAACTTTATGGGCTATATAAATAGATCATCTACAAAACATTTTTGCAAAGAAAAAATGTGTATAATGTCCCTTTAAATAATTCATGAAAAAAACCTATCCCTACTAAAAAAAATTCAATCTACAGTTACAAAAAATTAAATTACTAAATTACAAAAAATAACAAACCAAATTATCCAAAATAAAAACAATTAAAGGGACACTGAACCCAAATTTTTTATTTTGTTATTCAGATAGAGCATGCAATTTTAAACAACTTTCTAATTTACTCCTATTATCAATTTTTCTTTGTTCTCTTGCTTTCTTTATTTGAAAAAGAAGGCATCTAAGCAATTTTTTTGGTTCAGGACCAGGGAAAGCACTATTGGTAGGTTAATTTACCCACCAATCAGCAAGAATAACACAGTGTGTTCACCAAAAATGGGCCGGCATCTAAACTTACATTCTTGCATTTCAAATAAAGATACCAAGAGAATGAAAAGAATTTGATAATAGGAGTAAATTTCAAAGTTGCTTAAAATTGCATGCTCTATCTGAATCACGATAGAAAACATTTGGGTTCAGTGTCCCTTTAAACCTAATCTAATAGCCCTATCAAAATATTTGAATCAACCAATAAGAATGAGACCTGCTTTAATCCTATTGGCTGATTTGAACAGCCAATATGATTTTAGCAGCTCTAATTCCTATTGGCTGATTTAAAATTTTCAGCCAATAGGAATGCAATGGTACCCCAGTATAAACGGGGTTCCTTGCATTTGAATCCTCAGTGTGCGGTGGACGATCGCATGAAGAGGACCTCCACGTTGGATCGATGGACCTCCACATCGACCGCTCCGCCTCCGCACGGATGAAGAAGAAGCCGGTCCCTCGATGGATGAAGATGGAGCTGCCTGGATGAAGATGGAGCCGCTGGGATGAAGATCGTTCAAGCCAGACTTCAGCATCTGTGAGTACCTAAAGAGGGGTTAGTGTTTTTTTTGGTGGTTTTTATTTTTAGATTAGAGTTTGGGCTTGTCTTAAAAGAGCGAGCTGAATGCTCTTTTAAGGGCAATGCCCATACAAATGCCCTTAGAAGGGCATCCAGGTTAGGTTTTTTTAGATAGGTTTTTTTATTTTGTGGGTTTGGGGGGTGGGGGTTTGTAATGTTAGGGGGTGTTTGTTTTTATTTTGTAGCAAAAGAGCTGATTTCTAATTTAAGGGCCATTGGTAGTTTATTATAGATTACCGTTCTTTTATTTTAGGGTGTTTTTTTTTTTCTAAAACGGGGAATTAGAAAAGGAATAATTTTTATTATTTTGTATAATTCGTTTGTTATTTTGTGTAATGTTGTTTTTTTCTTTTTGGGGTGTTTTTTTTTTTTTTAAGAATAGTCATTTTTTTTATTTTTAATGGGCAGCAAAAGAGCTGAATGCCCTTTTAAGGGCAATGCCCATACAAATGCCCTTTACAGGGCAATGGATAGATTAGGTTTAACTTTATTTTTATTTTGTGGGTTGGGGAGTGGGGTTTTGTATACTGTTAGGGGGTGTTTGTTTTTCTTTTTTAGAAAAAGAGCTGATTTCTTTTGGGCAATGCCCTACAAAAGGCCCTTTAAGGGTCCTTGGTAGTTTATTATAGAGTAGGGTTTTTTATTTTGGGGTGTTTTTTTTTTTTTTTAGAAACAGGGTATTAGTATAGGAATCATTTTTATTGTTTTGGATTATTTAGTTTATTTTTTGTAATGGTAGTTTTTGTTGTTGTAATTTTAGTGTTTTTTTATTTTTTTAATGATAGGTTTTAGTGTAAGGCAGCTTAGGTTTTATTTCATAGGTAAGTTTGTATTTTATTTTAACTAGGTAGTTAGTAAATAGTTAATAACTATTTACTAACTAGTCTACCTAGTTAACCCCTTAACGACCAAGGACGTGCAAGGTACGTCCTCAAAAGAAAGTCACTTAACGACCAAGGACGTACCCTGCACGTCCTCGGTCTGGAAAGCAGCTGGAAGCGATCCTGATCACTTCCAGCTGCTTTCCGGTTATTGCAGGATGCCTCGATATTGAGGCATCCTGCAATAACATTTTTTAGCCATCCGGTGCAGAGAGAGCCACTCTGTGCATGTGTACAAAAATGGGGGAAATGGGGGAAAAAAATATTTAAAAAACCACATCAGTTAGGTGGTGGGGGTTGGTCTGTGGGGGGAAGCTACACTACAGAAAAAACGGCAAAACCCCCCCCAAAAAAAACATTTTTTTTGCAAACTGGGTACTGGCAGACAGCTGCCAGTACCCAAGATGGCCCCCAATAAGTCAGAGGGGGAGGGTTAGAGAGCTGTTTTGGGGGGGATCAAGGTGGTTGGGGGCTAAGGGTGGGATCCTACACAGTAGCATATGTAAATATGCTAAAAAATTATTATTTAAAAAAAAAAAAAAAAACTTTTATTTTAGTACTGGCAGACTTTCTGCCAGTACTTAAGATGGCGGGGACAATTGTGGGGTGGGGGAGGGAAGGGAGCTTTTTGGGAGGGATCAGGGGGTGGGATGTGTCAGGTGGGAGGCTGATCTCTACACTAAAGCTAAAATTAACCCTGCAAGCTCCCTACAAACTACCTAATTAACCCCTTCACTGCTAGCCATAATACATGTGTGATGCGCAGCAGTATTTAGCGGCCTTTTAATTACCAAAAAGCAACGCCAAAGTCATATGTCTGCTATTTCTGAACAAAGGGGATCCCAGAGAAGCATTTACAACCATTTGTGCCATAATTCAGTGAGAAACCTAAAATTGTGAAAAATGTTGCGTTTTTTTTTATTTGATCGCTTTTGGCGGTGAAATGGTGGCATGAAATATACCAAAATGGGCCTAGATAAATACTTGGGGTTGTCTACTACACTACACTAAATCTAAAATTAACCCTAGAAGCTCCCTAATTAACCCCTTCACTGCTGGGCATAATACACGTGTGGTGCGCAGTGGCATTTAGCAGCCTTCTAATTACCAAAAAGGAAAGCCAAAGCCATATATGTCTGCTATTTCTGAACAAAGGGGATCCCGGAGAAGCATTTACAACCATTTATGCTATAATTGCATAAGTTGTTTGTAAATAATTTCAGTGAGAAACCTAAAGTTTGTGAAAAAATTTGTGAAAAAGTGAACAATTTTTTTTATTTGATCGCATTTGGCGGTGAAATGGTGGCATGAAATATAGCAAAATGGGCCTAGATCAATACTTTGGGTTGTCTTCTAAAAAAAATATATACATGTCAATGGATATTCAGGGATTCCTGAAAGATATCAGTGTTCCAATGTAACTAGCGTTAATTTTGAAAAAAAGTGGTTTGGAAATAGCAAAGTTCTACTTATATTTCTAAACTAAGGACAAAATTTAGAAACTATTTAGCATGGTTTTTTTTTGGTGGTTGTAGATGTGTAACAGATTTTGGGGGTCAAAGTTAGAAAAAGTGTGTTTTTTTCCTTTTTTTCCTCATATTTTATAAAAAATGTTTATAGTAAATTATAAGATATGATGAAAATAATGGTATCTTTTGAAAGTCCATTTAATGGCGAGAAAAACGGTATATAATATGTGTGGGTACAGTAAATGAGTAAGAGGAAAATTACAGCTAAACACAAACACCGCAAAAATGTAAAAATAGCCTTGGTCCCAAACGGACAGAAAATGGAAAAGTCATTAAGGGGTTAAAATAAATACAAACTTACCTGTGAAATAAAAATAAAACCTAAGCTAGCTACAATATAACTATTAGTTATATTGTAGCTAGCTTAGGTTTTATTTCACAGGTAAGTTTTGTATTTAGTTTTAAATAGGTATTATTTAGTTAATAATTGTAACTTTAATTTAGGTCTATTTTTATTGTGTTTAGACGTGGGGTTTATGTTAGGGTGTTAGGTTTAAACTTAACTTTTTTTTCCCCATAGACATCAATGGTGTTTCGTTAAGGAGCTTTTCATTCCACAATCGCAGGTTTTAGTTTTTTTTCTAACACTTTCTCCCCATTGATGTCTACGGGGAAAGCGTACACGAGTACATCAAAGCAGCGCTTGTATTTTGTGCGGTATGGAGCTCAACGCAACTGTATCACACGCACAAGGCGGCTTTTTCAAAACTTGTAATGGCAGCACTATGGGGCGTTATATAATGCAACTTTTGTTGCGTTCGTTTCGCACCCTCTATAGTGCAAATCTTGTAATCTAGGTGTGAATTAATTGTAAGACCAAAAACGTAATCTATTGTTTAAGCTGTGACTGCAATATTTACTATGTGGGTATGTCTTCTCGCACCCTTGCTGTAAGAATGACTGAACTTGTCAGTAACATCCACAATGCCAGAAAGGCATTGGAAAAAGGAAAACTAATAACCACTGTGGCTCAACACTTTTTGACACACCATAATGCCAAACCTAAAGCTCTGAAATGCTGGGGTTTAGATACAATTAAATGTGGCATTAGAGGTGGAGATGCTTAGAAATCGCTATTACAAAAAGAAACCAAGTGAATATTCCTTATTAATAGTGTGCCCCCAATGGAATGAATGAAAACAATAATTATTGGGTATATTTTATAAAATATATGCTATGATATAAGTAAGTTGTGTAGAAGATGCTCATATGTGCACTGGGTTTAATATGTTTCTTGAGCAAATCTGAAAATCCAGGTTGTTGAAACACATCTGTGATGCGTCCGTAATACCAAATAATTTATCCAAATAGCTTAACTTTGTATATTCATCTTTTTACACATTCACCCATAAGGTTACAATGGAGGAGTAGGCTCTGACATGATTTGTCAAAAAACACTTGTCACGTGACCGGACTGTCTGTTTTCTCAGTCCTCGATCAGGCAGCCTTATAACACACAGACTACTAAATTTCTTTCCTAAGACATGGAGAGTCCACAACATCATTCCAATTACTAGTGGGATATTCACTCCTGGCCAGCAGAAGGAGGCAAAGAGCAACCCAGCAGAGCTGTTAAGTGTCCCTTCCCTTACCCATAACCCCCAGTCATTCTATTTGCCTCTGTCAATGGAGGATGTGAAGTTGGTGTCTGAAGATAATTATTCCTTTTTTGAGTACTTTTCCCTGCATGCAAGGATTTGGTTTTAGCTGTGTCCACATCAATCTATTGAGTAAGAGTAGTGGTGGCTTTTAAGCAGTTAGAAAGTGGTGAGGTGGTCCTTGCTTTGTTTTCTAACATATTGCTGCCCTTGGTATAGAAAGCCAGAGTTGGTTACTCTGTTCTATCTTTTTCTACAGGTCTCTGATAGTATGTGCCCTTCACACCTTGTGAGCCGTCTTCCTACCGACAGCTGAATATGCAGGTAAGTGCTTTTTGTCTTCTAGGTACTGGAGACTTGCACTTTTCAAGTTTTTTGTTTAAAAAAAAAAAAAAAAAAATCTGAAACAAAAAAGACTGCATTTTTTATTGGGACATTTTAATCCTTGGTTAAGGGTTTATTTGGGCAGAGTGCAGGTACGTTTGCATGTGAGGGGAGACTTTGGTAACTTCCTTTATGTGTGATGGGACTGCTTCCTTAGGCTGAAGGGTATCTTTTTTTTTTTTTTTTTAGTGAGGGAGACATTTAGATATTTGTGTCTTGCTGCCCCTTGGAAATTTGGCCAGATCCGTTAGTTTAGTAAGGCTGAGACACTTTTGCGCGCTTTCTGTTAGTGCGCAGTTTCTTTGTGTGCCGGCCACGTGACAACCGCTCTTCCGCTTGTACGCTGAAGCAGAGTGGTGCTATTCTCTGCAGGCTTTCGGCTGTGTCGGATGTTGGAGCTTCTCTCTTATTTGGCTTCTAACGGTGACGGTAGGGCACCTTAGTCTGACTGAAGTGTAGAGGTGTTACATTTTTGCTTATTTTTGGGGGCATATTAACGCTTTGTAGTATACCAGTTTTCCTTGTTAAAAAGGCAGTTACTGCGCTTTGAAAAAGTTCAGTTTCTTTTAAAGTGACAGTAAACTTTTTTGTTGTCTCATTTACTTTTGGGTTTTTTATCTTAGCTATGGACACTGAACAGGAGTCTATTTAATTTGATAAATGTTTATTATGTTTAGAGGCCCAATTGTTTTACCTATGCAATTTTGCTCCTCATGTTTAGCTAAGACCCTAAAGCTTAAAGATAAATTACTCTCTTCTGAGCCTATTGTCTCTCAGGATAATTCTGTTCAGGATATACCACAGCTTTCTCCTCAAACGTCCCAAGCCTCAATGGCATCACATACAGTGCCCTGGGGTTCCTCTCAGCCTCCTGGAGGAGTATATTTGCTAATAGATTTTGATGCACAGATAACTTCTGTGGTATCTGCAGCATTATCTGCTTTTCCCATGATGGGGAAGCGCAAGAGGAAATCTAAACATTTTTCTGATAATTAGGTGTCTGTCCCATCTGCTACTGCGAAGGTTGAACTCCCTCATAAGTCTAATGAAGAGGATACCTCGGTAGCTTCTGAGGGTGAAATCTCAGACTCTGACAGTAAAAATCTTTTGTCTGATTGTGAAGAAGTAAACTTCAGATTTAAGCTTGAACACCTTCGGTTACTTTTAAAGGAGGTATTAGCTACTTTGGATGATTCCAATTCTTCTGTTGCTGTCAACCCTAAGACATCTAGTAAGCTTAATAAATACTATGATGTTCCTTTCCTCTGTAAAAGTGTTTTCTGTTCCAGACCGTTTGTCGGAGATCATTACACAGGAATGGGATAAGCCAGGGATTCCTTTTTCCCCGTCTCCAGTCGGGGGAAAAAAGCAAACTGCTGTTTGTATTGCTACGGTAACAAGCGCAACATCTTATTGGTGTGAAGCTTTTTCCGAGTTGATTTTAGAGGAGACTCTGGTAGAGGAGATCCAAGATAGGATCAAGGCTCTCAAACTGGCCAATTCCTTTATCTCTGATGCCAACATGCAAGTTATTAGACTGGGAGCCAAGATGTTTGGATTTACTGTTCTAGCCCACAGGGCTTTGTGGCTGAAATCTTGGTTGGCTGATGTTACCTTTAAGTCCAAGCTCCTGTCGCTACCTTACAAGGGTAAGACCCGGTTTGGTCCTGGTCTGGCGGAGATAATTTCTGAAATTACGTGTGGAAAGGGTCTTTTCCATCTCAAGACAAGAAGAATAGGCCTAAGGGGCGGCAAAATTCTAATTTTCTTTTCTTTCGTAACTTCAAATGTCAAGTCTTCCCCCTCCTCTTCCAAGCCGGAGCAGTCCAAGTCCTCTTGGAAACCCAATCAGACTTGGAACAAGGGAAAGCAATCAAAGAAGCCTTCATCTAAGACTGTCAGCATGAAGGGTCTGCCTCCAGTCCGGGATTGGCTCAAGTGGTGGGCAGACTTTCCTTGTTTCGTCAAGCGTGGATACGCGATGTCCCAGACCCTTTGGCTGTGGACATAGTATATCACGGTTACAAAATAGAATTCAATTCTTGTCCTCACAGGGGCAGATTCCTCCTCTCAAGGTTATCTGCCTATCAGGTAAAAAGAGAGGCATTGTTAAGCTGCATTCAGGACCTTTCCTCCCTAGGAGTGATTGTTCCACTTCCAGTAAGGGAACAGGGTCTAGTATTCTATTCAAATCTGGGGTTCCCAAAAAAGAGGGAACTTTTCAACCCATCTTAGACTTAAAGTGTCTCAACAAATTTCTCTGGATACAGTCCTTCAAAATGGAAACCATTTGTTCCATTCTTCCTTTGGTCCAAGAGGGTCAGTTCATGACGACCATAGACCTGAAGGACGCGTATCTTCATGTTCCCATCCACAGGGATCATCATCAGTTCCTGAGATTCGCTTTTCTAGACAAGCACTTTCAATTTGTTGCTCTTACGTTTGGCCTTGACACAGCTCCCAGAATTTTCACAAATGTTCTGGGGGCTCTCTTGGCAGTTGTCAGGTCTCAGGGAATTGCGGTGGTGCCTTACCTGGACAACATATTGGTTCAGGCGCCATCTTTTCAAATAGCAAACTCTCATACAGAGATCTTGTTGTATTTTCTACGTTCCCACGGATGGAAACTGAATCTGGAGAAGTGTTCCCTTGTTCCAGCTACAAGGGTGTGCTTCTTAGGGACCATCATAGATTCCCTATCTATGAAGATTTTTCTGACGGAGATCAGAAAATCCAAACTTCTCTCCTCTTGCCTCTCTCTACAGTCTACTGTTCGGCCATCAGTGGCTCTATACATGGAGGTAATTGATCTGATGGTCGCTTCAATGGACATTCCCTTCGCTCGATTCCATTTGAGAGCTCTGCAATTATGCATGCTCAGACAATGGAATGGAGACCATTCGGATCTGTCTCAGAGGATAGATCTGGATCAGTTGACAAGAGACTCTCTCGTGTTGGATTTCTCAGGATCATCTATCTCAGGGCACATTCTTCCTGAGTCCCTCCTGGGTGATTGTGACCAGGGATGACAGCCTGCTAGACTGGGGAGCAGTCTGGGACTCATTAAAGGCTCAGGGCCTATGGACTCGTGAGGAGTCGTCTCTCCCCATAAACATCTTGCAGTTGAGAGCAATCTTCAATGGCCTGATGGCTTGGCGTCAGTTGTCCTTAGCCCGGTTTATCAGATTCCCGTCGGACAACATCAACTCTGTGGCTTATATCAACCACCAGGGAGGAACTCTGAGTTCCTTGGCCATGAAGGAGGTGGCTCGGATTATTCAGTGGGCGGAAGCTCACAATTGTCTTCTATCTGCCATCCACATTCCAGGGGTGGACAACTGGGAAGCAGATTTTCTGAGCAGACAGACCTTTCATCAAGGGGAATGGGCTCTCCACTCCGGAGGTGTTCTCCAGGTTAACCCTCAATTGGGGGGTGCCAGAGTTGGTTCTGATGGCGTCTCATCAGAACGCCAAGCCTGCAAGGTACGGTTCAAGGTCAAGAGATCCTCAGGCTGCTCTGATAGGTGCTTTGGCGGTTCCTTGGGATTTTGGTCTAGCATACCTGTTTTCCTCCGCTTGCGCTTCTTCCACGAGTCAATGCTCGTATCAAACAGGAGAAAGCGCCTATTATTCTAATAGCTCCTGCATGGTCTTGCAGGATCTGGTTTGCAGACCTAGTGAGGATGTCATCTCTTCCTCCTTGGAGGTTACCTCTGAGGAAGGACCTTTTAACTCGGGGTCCTTTCCTCCATCCAAATCTCATTTCTCTGAAGCTGACTGCATGGAGATTGAACGGTTAGTTCTGGCTAAGCGTGGTTTTCTGAGTCAGTCATTGATACAATGCTTCAGGCTTGCAAGCCTGTTACTCGTAAAATTTACCATAAGGTATGGCACAAATACCTATATTGGTGTGACTCGAAAGGGTTTCTCTTGGAGAAGGGTCAGGATTCCTAGAATTTTGTCTTTTCTCCAGGAAGTTCTGGAGAAAGGGTTGTCAGTCAGTTCTCTGAAAGGTCAGATTTCTGCATTATCTATTCTTTTACATAAGCGTCTGTCGGATGTGCCAGATGTTCAATCTTTTTATCAGGCCCTGATCAGAATCAGGCCTGTGTTTAAACCTGTGTGATATACCTTTAAGATATATCCCTCCCACGTCTCCATTTCCTTTATAAGGAGCTTCCTTAAACTCACTCAGTGCCTGAATATTGAAGACACACAGCCTCTGCAAGAGGTTGTGTAATCTGAGACTCCAGGTCTTACTTGTTTGTAGCGGTACAATCCGCTATTTCTCTCACCAACTTTTCCCTGTCAATCTAAACTACTTACAGGGTTAACTTATTTTGTCACTCTTTGAGTTTCTCAGCACTTACCGCAGCACTTCACAAGATCCAGTCCTAGAACCATTCACAGATCATCTGGAAGGAGACGGTGCTGTGCAGCACCGGAAGTGAGTCACACACTCCGTCACAGAGACTGCAGCTGACAGCGTTCATGACCCGCTCCCCTCTGAGGTAAAATCTATATTTGCAAGCCTACTTGCATATTCTTTTGCACCTAATTCAAGTACTGTGTTTGCTCTGAAGCTAGGGATGCTCTGGGAACTGTATTGCTACTCTGGAGCTTACCTTAACGGCATTAATCATTCTGAGCCAAGCTGTTCCTTTTTGTATATAGTGACTGTATTGAGAATGCCTGTTTTGTGTATATATTTTATATGAGTGTGTGTGTGAAGATTCCAAACAAACCACAGTTGGATTACAAATAATAGCTACTTTGTGACTTTCCTGAATCAGCACTGTCAGTAGTGACATATAGAGTGAACTTCATAAATCATTCTGCCTTATTCACAGTAAATCATTCCTGCTGTGCATTAAAACCGCTCACTGTGTCTCAACCTTCACTACAGTTTATTGAAGGGTGTGTTCACAAAAGAGCAACAAAACAACCTTTTTACATAATTTTGACTGTTAGAGTGGATTCATTACAGAATATTCAGGCCATATTGCACAATTCTGTTAAACTACCTAGGTTGAACATGAATCCTGCAGAAATAAAAAATGAATTCACCAATATATACCAAAAGCTAGATTATCTAGCCCGTGCATTACAAGAGGTTCAATCAGAAAATGCAACCATTAAAACTTTATTAAAAGATTGTATTTCTTCTAAGCAACAGGATATTCCTGAACCACAAGTACAAACACCATTGCCTTTTTCAGGAAAACGCTCAGATTTCCGTGACTTTAAAAACGCTTGCAATCTGATGTTTTCCCTCAGACCTCGCACCTACCACTCAGAGCGAATCAAAGTTTGCACTACCATATCATATTTGATTGGAGAACCACGTACCTGGGCAAACAGGTTCTTTGAAAACGATAATCCCATACTAGATTCTCTCACAGATTTTTTCACAGCTATGTCCAGTCTTTATGAAGATTCCAACACCCAGCTCTGTGCTGAGACGAAGTTACGCGCCCTCAAACAGGGGAAGAGGACAGTGGAAGAATACACCACTGAGTTCCAGATGTGGGCTCCTGATTCTCAGTGGAACGAGATCAGTCTTAAGAATCAGTTCCGCCTGGGGCTCTCAGAGGCCTTGAAAGATGAACTTTCACGATTAGACATCCCTGACACTCTTTCGGCATTAATCAAACTAAGTACCACGTTGGACAGGAGATTAAGGGAAAGAAAAGCAGAAAAAGGTCTATTCGATAACCCTATGAGACGTCCATACTCAACTACCACTGGATCTGAAAGAAGCCCCAATCATTCCACCCCCATGGAGATAGGGGTATTAAAAGGACCTCTGACCCAGGAGGAGAAAACCAGAAGGAGACTCGCTAACCTGTGTCTATATTGCGCACACAAAGAGCACACTGTTGCAGCTTGTCCCTTACTGGCAAAACAAAAGAAGGGTAAGCCTCTTGACATGATATCTGTTTGTAACCACTCTAATCCCTCTCAACTCACATTATCTCTTTCCTTACAGTGGGACCAACTACTTATCCAGAGTGACGCTCTTATTGATTCTGGGGCATCTGGCATTTATGTTGATGAAAAATATGTAAAAGATAATAAAATACCTACTGAGTGTAAAAAGCAACCTGTATTCGTTAGATTAATTGATGGATCTTTAATACAAAGGGGACCAATCACTCACCACACGATTCCTTTACTTACTTCTATCGGGGGGCATACTGAATACTTATCATATGATATTATACCTATTGATAAACATCCTGTAGTACTGGGGTACACTTGGTTAGCCTCTCACAATCCTAACATTGATTGGTCAGGTAACAAACTTTTCTTCACATCTCCATACTGTCTCACTACCTGTTACCCACATTGTACTATAGCAAAAATTGAAAGTGGTGTTCCATCGGTGTATTCGGATTTGGCTGATGTTTTCGATCTCAAAGAAGCAGAGTGTTTGCCTCCCCACCGACCTTTCGATTGTCCAATAGAAATTATTCCAGGTTCTCAGATTCCCTATGGGAAGATATATCCTCTGTCACAAAATGAGTTGACACATTTAAGAACTTACTTAGACGAGAATCTTAAAAAAGGCTTCATATCACATTCCACCTCCCCAGCTGCTGCTGGGATATTTTTTGTAAAAAATAAGGATATGTCATTACGTCCTATCATTGATTATAGAGCTCTAAATGCCATCACTGTCAAGAATAGGTATCCACTACCTCTGATACCAGAACTCCTGGAAAGGTTGACTGATGCCACCATTTATACTAAATTGGACTTAAAGGGTGCGTATAATTTAATACGTATTAAGAAAGGAGATAAATGGAAAACTGCATTCCGTACACGATATGGTTTATATCAATACAACGTAATGCCTTTCGGGTTAAGCAACGCACCTGCGACGTTTCAGCACTTCATCAACGAGATTTTTAAGGATCTCACTGACGTTTGCGTCATTATATACCTGGATGACATCCCTATATATTCGAAGAACCTCTCAGAACATGAAAAACATGTAAGATGGGTTCTTACCCGATTAAGAGAACACAGGTTATTCGCCAAAATGGAAAAATGTAGTTTCCATGTTCAGCAAATTAAGTTTTTGGGTTATATCATCTCTCCAAATCAGATCCAGATGGATCCGGAGAAAACTATCAAGATTCAGGAATGGCCTAGACCCAGGACAGTACGAGCACTCCAAAGGTTTTTGGGGTTCTCGAATTTTTACAGGAAATTTATTAAAAATTTCTCCTCTTTAGTTCGTCCATTAACTCAACTAACAAGGAAGAACTGCAAGTTTATTTGGTCCGAGGATGCTCAAAATGCTTTTACAACTTTGAAGGATAAGTTCACAACAGCACCGGTACTCATGTTACCTGACTACGAATCCCAATTCATTGTAGAGGTGGATGCCTCTAATTCAGGCATAGAAGCTAAAGCTACTCAGAAAAAGTATCATGACACTCATCATACTCCTAGTCCTAGGTATAGGAAGGGGGATATGGTTCTTCTCTCAACCAAATATCTAAAACTTCAGGTACCAATCAAAAAACTAGCAAGCCAGTTCATAGGTCCATTCCCTATTGAAACTGTTATCAATGAGAACGCGGTGCGATTGGTTTTACCGAAAACGCTTGCTATCCATCCATCATTCCATGTTTCATTGTTAAAACCATACAGAGGTATTCCTCGTGATGTTCGGCCTCCGCCTCCACCTGTTCTTCTGCATGATCATTTGGAATACGAGAGGACGCTTACAGTATCTGATTAAATGGAAGGGTTACAGTTCCGAGGACAATTCCTGGGAGTTACGGGAGGATTTACATGCCCCCGACCTCTTGGCCGCCTTTCATCGTCGCTATCCTGGCAAGCCATGTTAGCTCATTGGGCTGGAATTTTTTTTTTCCCCTGGGGGGGGGGGGTATGTGATATACCTTTAAGATATATCCCTCCCACTTCTCCATTTCCTTTATAAGGAGCTTCCTTAAACTCACTCAGTGCCTGAATATTGAAGACACACAGCCTCTGCAAGAGGTTGTGTAATCTGAGACTCCAGGTCTTACTTGTTTGTAGCCGTACAATCCGCTATTTCTCTCACCAACTTTTCCCTGTCAATCTAAACTAAACTTACAGGGTTAACAAAACAACCTTTTTACATAATTTTGACTGTTAGAGTGGATTCATTACAACCTGTTACTCCTCATTGAAGCCTTAATCTAGTTCTTGGAGTTTTGCAACAGACTCTGTTTGTTTGAGCCTATGCATTCTGTAGATATTAGGTTGTCTTGGAAAGTTTTGTTTCTTATTGCTTTTTTTTTCTGCTCCCAAAGTTTCTGAACTCTCGGCTTTGCACTGCGATTCACGTTACCTTATTTTTCATGCGGATAAGGTAGTCCTTCGTACTAAATTGGGGTTTCTCCCTAAGGTGGTTTCAGATAGAAATATTAATCAGGAAATTGTTGTTTCTTCTCTTTGTCCTAATTCTTCTTCTAATAAGGAACGTCTGTTGCATAACTTGGATGTTCTGCGCGCTCTAAAATTCTACCTACAGGCTACGATTTTTTGACAGTCTTCTGCCCTGTTTGTTTGTTTCTCAGGAAAGCGTAAGGGTCAGAAGGCCACCTCTACTTCTCATTCCCTCTGGTTGAGAAGTATGATGCGTTTAGCCTCCTAAGAGAATTACGGCTCATTCCATTCGTGGGCTTTCAAAAATGAAGCTTCTGTGGAACAGATTTGCAAGGCGGCAACATGGTCCTCTCTGCATACTTTTTCCAAATTTTCCAAATTTGATACTTTTGCCTCGGCAGAGGCCTCTTTTGGGAGAAAGGTTCTTCAAGCTGTGGTACCTTCTGTTTAGGTCTGCCTGTCTTGTTCTCCCTCCCTGTTCATTCCGTGTCCTCTAGCTTGGGCATTGGTTCCCACTATTAATTGGATTGATGTCGTGGAATCTCCATGTCTTAGGAAAGAAAATAAAATTTATGCTTCCCTGATAAATTTCTTTCTTTCGAGACATGGAGAGTCCATGACCCCACCCTTTTGATTAGATAGTATTTTTTGCTAAACCTCAGGCTTATCTTTTTTCCATTTCCCTTTGGCTGAATGACTGGGGGTTATGGGTAAGGGAAGTGACACTTAACAACAGCTCTGCTGGGGTGCTCTTTGCCTCCTCCTGCTGGCCAGGAGTGAATATCCCACTAGTAATTGGAATGATGTCGTGGACTCTCTCTATATCCGGAAAGAAAGAAATTTATCAGGTAAGCATACATTTTATTTTTCGCCATAAGGATAAATTGTTTGAGTAGGCGATACAGGGATTGGTTGATAATAGTCACATGGCAAAGTTTCAGTCCTCATTCAGGTAGTATGTGACCGGACCAGTAGGAAAGATGTCGGGAACGGATGCTACGTTCTGATTGATCGCTCCCGTTTTTAAATTTCCGGCTTCGGCTCCAGTTATTTTCCAACTTTTTCTTGACCAGATATGCTTGAAAAAGGTCCGTATATGGGCCTAAAACACGTAGCAGTTCATTTTTTCTTTTTCTTTTCTGTCAAACCTGTCTAATAGCATACCCCCAACTGATGCCGACGTGACCTGTTATCGGCCAGGAATACCGGGGGTATTGCTGTAAGATACCTTCATTCTTTTTTGGAGCTTAATCCACATCAGATTGCCGTATGATTACCATGGCCGAAGAAACTCCAGGATTGGCTCACCTTACCCACGTGACCCCCGAACCTGGAAGTACGAGGATCAAAGAAGAAACACTTCACATGAGGAGGACGCCTCTATAGCGGTTGGAAAACAAATATAATATACAGCACAAGGGAGTACATCACTGCGTGGTAGGATTACCTGTAACCCCTAAAGGACTTCAACAAAGGAAGTAAAAGGTAAGTACCTGTACACCTACTTAGATGTTTTGAAGGAACCGGGGGTATGAATACACACTGAACACTTATCTGGTGGCACACTTAGAATCCAATCACCAAGGATCAATACGTATATATCGCATCCGTATTTATATACTTTACTTGGACTGGTCACATGAATGTATACCTTGCTCACAGATTAAGGATTCCTTTATTATGGACTTTTAGAATACCGCTTGTGCACATTTTAGGGAGTTTAATTTTATTGTTTTTTAATACCACCGGTGGTAACTTATAAATTGTACCTTATCCATTTGTTTTAATAAAAATGTCTACATTGTATCTTACTGGCTGATGTATCACTGCTTCTAAACGCATCTTTATTTGTTTGTATTTGTCCTTCCTATTGGGTCCTCACAGAGGGGCAGGCAAAAATATTTGCTTTGTTTATTGTCCTTTTTTTTTTTTGCTCCTGGGACTTTCTCTTGGCACACCTGGATATTCTAAGTTCTCTGGCTGTCAGGTGCATGCTCCTCACTTCACTCCTCTTTCTGCCTGCTACTGTGCTGTGCTGTCAGCCTCCGCATAATCAGAAGGCAGGGGGACACAGACAAAAATAAACATGTAAAAGGGACAGAGGAACTGCACTTTGAGCATTTTAACCCTTTTGTAACCAGCGCTAATAAGCTGCTATTAGCATATCTTATACTCTCTCTCCCCTGTCCCTCCTCTCACACTCTCTTCATTATTTACTGTTTTCTCACTCACTCCCCTTTTTCTCTCTTTCCCTCTTCTCTCCCTACTCTGTTGCCCCCTCCTTTGTCTTTTTACTATCTGCTTCCTCTCTCACTCCCTTATTTTATCCCTCTTTTTTCTCTTACTCCCTCCCTCCCTTCTCTTCACTTTTCTCTTTTTTTCATCTCCCCCTCCTCTCTTTTCATTTTCCCTCTCACCTTTCTATCACTCTTCCTCCTCCTTTCTCCTCTCTCATCTCTCTCCTTTATCTTTTCTGACTGTATTTCTCCTTCCTTTTTTTTCTCTCCCTTATCTTTCTCCCCCTCACTTGTTCTTCCTATTTTCTTTCCACTTTGTCTGAACTCTTTCCTCAAGGGGTAGATTTACCAATGTCTTCCGACATGATACGCTGTAGCGTATCATGTCCATCAGACATTGCTGTTGGCATTTCTCATTGCACAAGCAGTTCACCAGAACTGCTTGTGCAATGCCGCCCCCTGCAGATTTGCGGTCAATCGACCTCTAGCCGGTTGGTGTCAATCAGCCCGATAGCATAGGATCGGGTGGATTGAAGACCGCAGCCTCAGAGGCAGCGGACCAGTTATGGAGCACTGGCCTTTTATAACTGCTGTTTCTGGCGAGCCTGAAGGCTTGTGCAGAAACAAGGGGAACAAGGGCCATTTGGCCTAAAGCCTCACCAACTCTAGAGCTGCCTCTGAATTAATGACATGCACTAGGAAGCATGGTTGCTCTGTGATAATTATTATTACTGTTATGCAGTAGTGGGCCTACTCAACAGGGGGTCCTGGTGCAACATTTTCTTGGGGCCCCCAAAGATCAGTAAAAAGCAAAAGTAATAAAATACATTCTGCTCTGTATAATGAGTTTGAGGAGAGATAGACGGACCTGCTACTTGCACTAATTAAAGGCTTCCCTGCATTAGGATTTACACATTCTGCATACGCCTATATATAGGCTGGCTATTATGGGTCCCCTCCAGCTCTTGGGCCCTGGTGCTACTGCACCTGCTGCACCAATGGTAGTTCCGCCCGTGCTTTTATGTCATGGAAGTGTTCTGTTTCATGAGTGGACCATGGCCACTGAGATAACTCTGTTTGCTGGTGTGGGTGTTCATTTACAAGTCTGTTAACCCCTTTACTTCTGCAGTTACCAACAGCAACCAAAACTTTTCATTTTCCGTTGCTATATGTCAGTTTGACATGTTGACTTTCGAATAGGAAAACCTCCAGCCTCATTCTTTCTATAGCATTAAAAGCAATGTTATTTGCACAAGCCACACATAATGCTACATTTATAAATATATTATTTAAAGAGATTAGGTAGGCAGAAAATAATTTACTCTAAAACCATAAAGACATTTCTGTTTATCTGTTCGTCCGTCTATCAGTCTATCTGTCTATCTATCTATCTATCTATCTATCTATCTATCTATCTATCTATATATCTATCTATCTATCTATCATCAATGTGTCTATTTATTTATCTATCATATATCTATTATCTATATCTATCTATCTATCTATCTATCTATCTATCTATCTATCTATCTATCTATTTATCATACATTTGTCTATCTATTGTCTCTCTCTCTTCCTATTATCTATCTATCTATCTATCTATCTATCTATCTATCTATCTATCTATCTATCATCTGTCTGCCTATCATCTAACTATTAATTATCTATCAGTCTTCCTGTTATCTACCTACCTACCTATTTATCTATCTATCTATCCATCATTATCAATTTCTCCAATTATCATATAAAATCATACAACACAAGGTTTTACAATTTCAAAGATTAGGACGTATCTATTTTCTCATTATAATTACTTTTTAAATGAAACAAAATTCTAAAGTTTGTTTATCACAAAGAAGCATTTGATGAAACATTTAAAAGTTGTAGTACTGTTTTTTTTTAAGTATAGAGAAATAATTTCTACTAACAAAGGTCACCTTATTATTATTTTTATTAACACATAGCTTTATCACTATAGCGGTTTGTCAGCCAAGTGACCCTGCCAACAAGATTACCATGCTTCATGAGT
Organism: Bombina bombina; assembly: GCF_027579735.1. Classification (NCBI taxonomy): domain Eukaryota; kingdom Metazoa; phylum Chordata; class Amphibia; order Anura; family Bombinatoridae; genus Bombina; species Bombina bombina. The sequence continues at coordinate 173,548,526 of NC_069499.1, read as the reverse complement.
TATTTTAATGCCTTTCTTTCATGAATTCTACGCACAAATACAATTTCACTAATCCTTAATTATTCTACACTACACTAAATTGTGTGAAAGAAAAATATTATTTTTTTCTTAACACTGTTTCCTTTAAGTGTCAAATTTGTGTCATTCCCCTCCCAGGTGTGTATTAACTCGCAATCTTATCAGACATCTTTTCTTCAGTGGCTCATTGCATTTGTAGTATTTGCTAAACAAAATATCTTGTGTTAGTTGAGTGTTGTTGGGGTCACTAACTAGATGAACAGAAATGAAAGATTTATATAAATAGCCCATATTTGGGCTAGATTACAAGTGTCGCGCTAACTGTAGAGCGCAAGCGATATCGTATTCTCTTGGCTTTTTGCGTGCAACGGAAATAACATGGGTATTATGATTTGAATGTAAACGCGTTTTCACGAGCGCAATTGCGATTTATGTTTGTCAGGTTAGCACACCGTAAATACATCCGTATTCTCCACAGAAACTGTTGCCAGCTGGGTGGGGAAAGTGTAATATTTTCTAAAATTATCTAATTTTCAGCTATCTGAAGCACAAATGAGTTGCATAATTTAATATAAATGTGTTAAATAATAATTTGTGCAATCAATTTTTTTTATTTTTTATTCTGGCTATTTTTAGCTTAATATTCGCTAAAATTTGAGTCCGTAAAATCAGCTGGGTGGTGCACCCGCTGAAAAGGTCCTGGGGAGAACACTTTACTTGTAAAAGTACAGTTACACTAATATTTACACTATCAGATAAAAATTATTTTAAAAACAATGTAATAAAAAAGTATACTTGTGTTTAAGTGTATATTTACTTACATATTTAACATTCCAATGTTCTTCACTTACAGGATAATGTACTTATTATCTTCAATGTGCGTCCTGTAAATATTAAATATAAAAAAATATTAAAAATGATTTAAACTTATATACATACTGTAAAACATATAGATCTATTATATGGATTATTTAGAATATTTTACAGTATGTATAATAAGTTTAAATAATTTTTATTAACATTTTAATATTTTATATTTAATATTTCAAGAACGTACATTAAAGATAGCAATTCTTTTTGTGCGCTATCCCGACCACGTTAGTCCTAAATTGCACAGATTTTTTTTACTTTTTATTATTAAATCTCTATTTCTATATATATATATGTGATAATGTTAATGTAAAATACATATCTATACTTATATATCTATAGGAATTGATATACAGGTACAGGTAAATATGAATTTCTTTCATATAGGTGGCGAGAGTCCAAAAGCTAGTTACTGATGGGGTATACATTCTTACCAGGAGGGGACAAAGTTACCCAAACCTCAAATGCCTATAAATCCACCTCCCACCTCACTTATACCTTAGTTTTACAAACGTTGCCTCCTTGTAGAGGTGGTGAAGCAAGATGTGCTTGATTTCTTCAGTGAAATGCGCTTCTAAGCTTATTGAAGCCCAGTTCCTCTCTAAGTGCAGTGCTAGTCTGAGGGATGTGAAGGGAGTATTGCCTGATGATACCATGTTTTCACCTATGGGAAAGCTTTTCATAAGGCTCTCTGTAAATCGGTCGCATGGATTCATCTGCTGCCTCCCTTTATAGATCCACAATATACTCTTGTACCTTTACCTCTGCTGATATGTTTCAGTACTGGTTTGGCTGTCTGCTATATGTGGATGGGTGTCTTACATGGTAAGTATATACTTTTATTATATAAGACACTCTCAGCTATGGATTGGGCACTTTTTAAGTAAAGTTGTTATATATTGTTTGTATTCATGCCTTGAGTCAGTAATTCAGTGCTCTTTTTTTAGCGACTATTTGTGGCTAAATATTTGTCAAGGTTGGTAGAGTCTGTGAAACGTACAGGTCTTTTTTGGAGCTAGTAATTTATTTATAAATTAGGATGCTAAGTATTATGTTAGTCTCATGGAATGTTGATAATCACATTTTATGCAGCTATAATAGAAGTATCCATTAGGCTTTATTTAGGTACATTTTGTTTTTTTTTGTATATACAATCAAAATTCTTAACTGCTTTTTGTGATAGTGATAGTTGTATTAGAAATCCACTACAGCTTTGCATGTCATGCATGTGATGATGCTATTTATGTCATAGGGTGACGTGTCCTCATTTTGCGCTGTTTTTTTGGCGCCAAATATTTTCCGCCAAAATTGTCGTTCTAAGCTACACCTCCACCTCATTCAGTGTTCTCAGAAAACACTTAGAGAGCTTTCATGCAGCATTTTATGAATCAGTTTTCTTTTTTTTGATACATTTTCTTCTTAAATGGAAAGAGTCCACAGCTGCATTCATTACTTTTGGGAATTAAGAACCTGTCCACCAGAAGGAGGCAAAGACACCCCAGCCAAAGGCTTAAATACTCCTCCCACACCCCTCATCCCCCAGTCATTCTTTGCCTTTTCGTCCCAGGAAGTTGGCAGAGACGTGTCAGAATTTTAATTTTTGTTTTTGTCTCTTATGGAGGGTAGTACTCTTCGACATGGGACAGGAGTTTTAAGTAGATAATATATAAATAATAGGTGGAGCAAAAAACTGCTGTTCCTAATTGTAACTAATAAAAATAAAAATGATTCCAATACGTAATACAAATAGGGTGTGTTCATATATCATATATATAGGTACCCAGGTATTGTATATGATGTTACTAAGAACCTTAAAAACACAAATGTGTATATATGTTTTATATCAAATTGGTGTTTATTGCTGTACACTTGTATATATTTACCTATTTGGTATTTATCAATGTAAATTAAAACATAAAATTGGGTGGGATATTTATACAATATAAAAAAAGAATAAGAAACAAAATGACAATAAAATACAGACCTATGGTGTCTTACCTATGCATTACTAATGTTAAATATCTAAAAAAACAATACAATAATAGTGGAAATACTGATAATCACTTTTGATACAATTGCCTCTATTTAACAAGCTCTGTAAGGAGCTTGATGGCCCCTGTTTCTGGCGAGTCTTCAGACTTGCCAGAAACAGCAGTTATGAAGCAGCGGTCACAAAGACCGCTGCTCCATAACCTGTCCGCCTGCTCTGAGCAGGGGGATAGACATCGCCGGAAATCAACCCGATCGGGTTGATTGACACCCCCCTGCTGGCGGCCTATTGGCCGCGAGACTGCAGAGGGCGGCGTTGCACCAGCAGCTCTTGTGAGCTGCTGGTGCAATGCTGAATACAGCGAGCATATTGCTTGCCGTATTCAGCGAGGTCTGTCGGACCTGATCTGCACTGTCGGATCAGGTCCGACAGACCTTGATAACTTGGGGCCAATGTATCAATCTTATAGGTAATCAGACTGTATACGAAGTAACCGCCAATTGTAATCCAATCTTATGGGCTGGTGGATATGTCTGATGCCAGTTTTATTATGGTGTTTGTCAATTGGGCTTAGGAAATATATGTCTGTTTGTAGGTGGTTACTGCTATATTAGTGTGACGATAAGTTCTAAATAGTTCCCAAGTAGAAAAACACGTGTGACTTACGTGGATCTTCAGCCTATGTGGCCAAGATAGTACCTTAAGCAGTTAAGGGGTTATACCACTCTCCTCGATGTCATTCAACAGTGCACTGTTGTCAGGATGTCCTCTTTTCCTGTCGGTGAGTTTGATGGTTTACCGGTCGCCTTATCAGATCGCTAGGATTATAGCTGTTAGGTTGACAAGTCTCGATCTTTGCTTTCCTCCTGTGTCAGAGATAGATCCTCCACATGTACCAAGTAAGCGTATAATCACACTTCTCTCCTTCTGTTAGACCAGCAATCAGCTGGTGTGATTATCAGGTTCTACGCGTTTCGGCTTACAGCCTTTATCAAGATACCTGATATGATCGATTTCTCTCCTTTTAAAGCCCTGTTCATTAACGCCCATTTTTTCTATTAACTGTTGCAGCTTCGGTCCACCTCTGAAATTCACCTGCGGTTATTGTGCCTGATAATTTTTTATAAATATATATATATATATACAACTAGTTATTATTTTAGTCTTTAACTTAACAATTCAAAAACATTATTAGGTTTTATTTGGAGTATGTATTTTGCTATATTCACTTAATCAGAAATCTTTCTCTTACGGCATTTGTTATGTTTAAAGAACTTCATAAATAAATATGTTAATAGTAATACCACATACATCTAGATAATCTTAGTGTATAAATAGTTAATATTACTGCCACATATATTTATATAATCTCAGTGTACAAAATAGTTAATTCGTGAATGACTGAATTTACTACATCAAATCTGTTTCTACTTATTCAACTTCGCAGGCTCCCCTTTTTTTGGGCTTAAATATAGGGCTGATGCTGTTCTACTCATGATTATTCTTGGCATTCTTTTAGAATTCCTAGCATTTTACAGTTTCTTCAGGATGGTTTGGATAAGGGTTTGTCTGCTAATACTTTGAAAAGAAAAAATTCTGCTGTTTGTGTTTTATTTCCTGACATTCACTGTTTTGTTCAGGCTTTGATTCATATCAGACCTGTTATTAAATCAATTTCAATTTCAATTCAATTTCAAAGTTGTGAATTCTAACACCATCAATAGGGATATTGTTGTTCCTTCTTTGTGTCCTAACCCTAAGAATACTCTTGAAAGGTCTTTACATTCTTTGGATGTGTTAATAGCTTTGAAATATAATGTTGAGGCTACTAAAGATTTCAGAAAGACTTCTATTCTATTTGTTATTTTTTTCTGTCTCCAGGAAAGGTCAGAAAGCTTCTGCTATTTCTCTGGCTTCTTGGTTGAGATTCACAAAGCTTAGTTCGAGGCGGGGCAGTCTCCGCCTCAGATAATTACAGCTCATTCTACTACATCATTTGCCACTTCTTGGGCTCTTAAGAATGAAGCTTCAGTTGATCAAATTTGCAAAGCAGCAACTTGGTCTCCTTTGCATACTTTTTCTAAGTTTTACCATTTTGATGTGTTTGCTTCTTCGGAAGCAGCCTTTGGTAGAAAGATTCTTCAGGCAGTTGTCTCAGTTTGATTCTAATGCCTTTGATTTTTTTTTTAATGTTTAAGAAAACATAATTATTTTTTTGGATCCAATTTCTCCACGGAAATAGCTGTTTTTATTTTATTCCTCCCTCTCTAGTAACTCGTGGACTTACACTTCTTGGGTATTATATCCCATACGTCACTAGCTCATGAACTCATGCTACTTACATGAAAGAAAACATAATTTATGTAAGAACTTACCTGATAAATTAATTTCTTTCATAGTGGCAAGAGTCCATGAGACCCACCCTTTTTTGTGGTTATGATTTTTTGTATAAAGCACATTATTTTTTCCAGTTCCTCTTTTTTGTATGCTTTTTACTCCTTTTTTTACACCTCACTTATTGGCTATACGTTAAATGGAGGTATGAGTTAGGTGGGAGGGGTATTTATAGGCATTTTGAGGTTTGGGAAACTTTGCACCCTCCTGGTAGGAATGTATATCCCATCCCATACATCACTAGCTCATGGACTCTTGCCACTATGAAAGAAATGAATTTATCAGGTAAGTTCTTGCATAAATTATATTATATATACAGTATATACATACACACACACATATATATATTTATTTATTTATTTGCTTAGAATGCATCATTCTGTCTAACATTTATTTAGTGTCCTTTAAAGTTTGAATATTTAATTTACAAATATGTTATGTCTGCTAAAACTATATATTGAATTAAAGTGTTGCATGAAGATTCATACATTCCTTCCATGCATGTATAGATGTAATATAAAAAAATTATTTTAGCATTGTTTACAAAGCTCAGCATTTTTAATGAAAGTTTATTGTTCTGTACAGTTTTAAATCTCACGTGATAATATTTTTTTGTTAAAAGGCCACTCTACATTTCCTCCAGTTTATATATAATTAAAGATAACCCCATATGTTATCAGCTGTCTATCACAGCTAAGTGCAGTTGTCTGATATCAAGGCATTTACTCTAAAAGCAAAGCTTATCTCCAAATCATGTGTGACTTCAGTGCCATAAAATGTGAAGAAAGACACAAAAAAGTTTTAGTTTTTTTTTTAATTACAGGGACATTAAACACTGACTAGATACAAAGCAAAGCAAAGATGAGTCTGATAATAAGATACATAGGGGTTCATTTATCAAACACTTAGCTCCACTACCGCTGCAGGTTCTCACAAGAGAACCTACAGTCCGTATTTAACATCATCAGACCTCTGCTTCACTAACCTTTCGCCAGCTCTTACGTGGAGAATTTCAATCTCCCCGGTCTAGTCTGACCGGGGAGATTGACAGCTCCTGCTCGTGCGTGATTGACTGTGCAGGGCCAGGGGGCGGGATTGCACGTGAGTGCAAAATACCGCTCGTGTGCAATGCTGAATTCTGGCAGCGGAATTCAGCCATTACAGAGGCCCTTGTCCACCGCAGCTTGATAAATCGACCCCATAATGTAAAATGTAAGTGTCCGTAAAGCTATGGGTGCTGCAATGTTTGAAACCCAGGTATTTCCTTTATTCTGTAGCCAATTATGGACAGTTATATATGGGTCATTAGAGTGTGCAACCAATGATTGTGTGTGATAGAGTATTGCTAAGCCAGGAACCAACACTCATTTCAACTTTTAACAGGAAATAGCTTGCAATTTTCAGAATTAACTGCTACACATAATTAAGCATTTTATATTACAGTGTCAAAGTGCTTAAAGGGACACCAAACACAAAAATGTTCTTTCATGATTCAGACAGAGGATGTGCTTTGAAGCAACTTTTCCCATTTACTTCTATTATCTAATTTGCTTCTTTCTCTTGGTACATTGCTGCAATATTTTAAATTTCATGTTTAAAACACCAGACACTCACTCATTGTGTTCGTATTATAAGTTGTTGGTTAAATATTGTGTAATTCAATATACCACTTACTCTTTTTACAGTTTTGAAAACCAAGTGATAACTGTTATTGCTTGAGTGTAATGTTTCCGCTCCATCGACTTAGAGCTTGACCATTAAAGGGAAATGAAACCCAAAACCTTTCTTTCATGATTCAGATAAAGAATACAATTTTAAACATCTTTCTAATTGATTTCTCTTACCTAATTTGTTTAATTTTCTTGGTATCATTTGTTGAAAGAGAAGCAATGCACTACTGGTTTCTAACGGGAAAACATGGGTGAGCCAATGACAATCGGTATATATATGCAGCCACCAATCAGGAGCTAGAACCTAGGTTATTTGCTGCTCCTGAGCTCACATAGATAAACATTTAAGCAAAGGATACAAGAGAAGGAATAAAATTAAACAATAGAAGTACATTGGAATGTTGTTTAAAATTGTATTCTCTGTCTAAATCATGTCTAATTATTATGACTTTACTGTCCCTTTAACTGCCTTTAATTTTAGTGAAAGCTCTCATAGAATATATTATTAGAGGGAAGTTATGCACCTGCACTACCTAACATAAATACTGTAGCGTGTACCTTACATGCACTCACGCAATAAATTGTAACCATGGACCTTGAATACCAATGTGGACGGGATGGGTTGTGCTTTAGCAATGTTAAACACACCATATTGTTTGCAATTTTTTGCTATTGACTTATAATTTAAGCCATAAACTAAGTTTACTTCATTGGTGTTAACTGTGAGCTGCTTGCAACCTTCACCTGTGATCGACTCAGAAGACTCAACTTCAATAGACACACACATATCCTAAACAAATAAATCTATGTCAGGCTCCTATGTTGTATCTATAGTTTATAGGTAATAGCTTTAAATGTACCTACGGTAAGCTGAAATATGTTAATGAACTGTGCACAAAATACTATTTTTCAGCTCCCTAAAGTTTAAATAGAAGCTGAAAAACGCCTTCCGCTGCCACAGTTTGGCAAGTGCAACAAGAACATCTCACAGCTTTATGAAATATAGAATTGTGATGCTTTTTTTTTAAAAAAATTGAATGACTATCAACCATCTGAAAAACAATAAAAACAACATTATTAACTCAGCCATAGTTAGGTCAGGTTAGTAATACAAACATTTCATGTTTTTATCAGACGGGGCAATGTTTGTATTAGGGGGTATCTTTAAAAGTACAGATTAACACTTTTTGAAAACATCAGTGCGAATTGATTAGAATGGTGAATTTGTTTGACCCTTTTAATTCAAAACTAGAGTTCAGTTAAATTTAAAATGCTAACAAAATAACACAGTGCAATGCTGACTACCCGTAAATATTTAATACATTTTCCTACTTAGTGTTGTGGAATAAAACACATTAAGTGCTTTTTATATACTTTTACCAACCAACCAGTATGCACAAGTTATGTTGTCCATCAGACTTTGTCTATTAAGTGACTTTTACCATTTTGTTTATATTTTCAGGGAAAGTGGACAGGAAACAATCCATCACCTATGCACCACTTCACCCAGCTATGTTCTGCCAAGCTATTTGCAGCTGGCTTCAAGGATGCTTCATACTGTGGGCAGGAAAGGGCACCACATTTGCAGCATGGCAGAAGAGAGCACGTCTGTCAGCGTATCCCATAATGACGCTAACACGGAATTAGGGTAATGTTTTTTTCCTTTAATATCAACATATTGTGTATGTGGAAAGGAAAAATGCCAGTTTTTAAAGTTCACATAAAAAACATTCCATAAAAAGGATATTACTATGCGTGTAGCTTAAAGGGACACTAAACCGAAACATTTTCTTTCATGATTCAGGTAGAGAATACAATTTTAAAGAACATTCCAATTTGCTTCTATTATCTAATTTGCTTCATTCTTTAGATATCCTTTGCTGAAGAAATAGCAATGCACATGGGTGAGCCAATCACACAAGGCATCTGTGTGCAGCTACCAATCAGCATCTACTAAGCCTATCTAGATATGCTTTTCAGCAAAGTATATCAAGAGAATGAAGCAAAATAGATAATAGAAGTAAATTAGAAAGTTGTTTAAAATGACATGCTCTTTCCAAATCATGAAAGTAAACAATTGGGTTTCATGTCCCTTTACAGCAGAAAACAACAAATGAGGTTGTTAGGGTCTTTAAACTATTCTTAATTATTTTTGGATATATTCTATTTCAGTAAATAGTTTTTTTTTATAAATTACAAGTGAGACATTTAAATAGAATCACATCAAATATAAGAATTGTTTTAATAACATTTAAATGAAAGAATGTATTACTAGTTTGTGACTAGTATAGATTCCATAAAGTCTGTACAGGTATTAATTATCTGCACTGTAGCCTCTTCATATAACACAAAAAAACCCCATTGTAGATAGTTTTATAGAGTTTAAAAGACTTCTCCAGTTACTGCTGTTATCAAATTTAAATAGTTCTCTTGGAATTCTTTTTGAAAATGCCTAATCTAGGTAATCTCAAGTGTAGCTGTGCACTATCTGGAGCTAGCTGGGGATTGGTGGCTTCACCCACATACTTCTTGCCATTGGGTCACCAGATGTGCTCAGCTAGTTCCCTTGTAATGAATAATTACACAGTTATATGCAAGCAATAGTGCATTCATAAAATGATCTAACACATAAGATGTTCTCTTGTTATCTGGGTCTTTAAAGGGACAGGAAACTCCAACATTTCCTTTCATGATTTGGATAGAACATAAGATTTTAATCAACTTTCCAGCTTAGTTCTATTAAATTTGCTTCATTCTCTTGTTATCCTTTGCTAAAGGAACAGTATTGTACTACTGGCAGTTAGCTAAACAGATCTTGTCAGCCAATCACAAGAGACATGTGTGTAGGCACCAATAAGTAGCTAGTTCCCACTAGTATAGGATATGTGCATATTCTTTTTCAACAAGGGAAACCAAGTGAACAAAGCACATTTGAAAATAGAAGTGAATTTAAAAGTGTCTTAAAATGATGTGCTCTATCTGATTCATGTAAATTTAATCTTGACTTTCCTATCTATCCCTTTAAGTCCTTGTGTATTTGCTTGTATTTTGTCTGGTTGTATACTCTGTTGTACAACCTTTATGTCAGTGGATAATATTTTGTTGCACTACAAATAAAGGCTAATTATAATAGTAAAAGAATAATAAATAACTGTAACATTTGAACATGAAAGGTGAATTTATGACTATGTATATATAAAGCTTGTTTTTATTTTTGTATTCCAGCCCTTCATTGCTATATATCTTGATGGTTTGCAAATAAATTAAACTGTCAAAAAGGTCTACGTAAACCCATGAGAAAAAATGTTTTCAAGCTATGCAGCATTCAAGTCCATCAGAAAAACCCCACAGTTTTTTTTAATGGTTTTCAAAGGGCTTTGCATGGCATAAACACATTTTAGATGTTTGCACAGTTTTTCTGGGCTGTCACTCTCATGTATGCTCACTTCACATTTTAACCAAAAAAATAAATTCCTAGTTTCATGGAAATGTTAATGTGAAACATGTCAGAATGTTCATACACAATTGTAGTTAAGTAGACTAAAAAAAAGTTACTCCTAAATTAACAGAAAACGGTAGGAAATTGAAAATGTCATATCATGAGTTGAGCTTGTTAGGACTAGGAGACTATAATAAATGCACAAGAAAGTTGCTGGCAATGGTTTATCAACTTTTGATGATATTCTCTTCACCCATTGATTGTTTATATTTTGTTTCCATGGTAGTCTTTGAATGGCTAATTCTTTTATGTATGTCCTTTTTTTACCCAATCCAAGTTTAGAAAATCCAGATGTTAATGAATTATTGCTAACGTACCTTGAGTGGTCTAAGTCTAATGTGTTAAAGACATGCTTATGAAACCTAGAATTTGTTTTTCATAATTCAGATTGTACAATAAAAAAAAAAATCCAATTCACTTCTGTTTTCACATTTTACTTTGTTCTATTTGAATCGTTTGTTGAAAAGTAGGTAGGTAAGCTTAGGGGTTTTCACATGTCTAGAGCACTATATGGTAGTAGTTTTGCAAGAATGTTTTTAACAATGTTATACATTGTGAACATCATGTTGGATTTCATCCCTTTAAGTTAATGATTTTGAACTGCTTTATGATAGATGTCAGTATATTCCACATTTTATGTTTTTTTTTTAATCTTCTATAAAGGGATTCTTTAGAGTGTTCTTTTGTATAAATTTAGGCTAAATACTACAAAAACAGATGTAAAAAAGGACAGTTGTAAAATTCCTTCTAGTAGTCAAAATGTTTAACTGATGTTAGGCCTTGAAGTGATCCTATTAATAGACAGCGTTGAAGACAGGTGTAATTGGTTGAACACTCATTATCTCTCCTGTAGGAATGTGGCCTCTCTTAAGAAATAGCTTATCCGTGACAGACCCTCCCAAACACACAAAGAGCCTATTACAGAGAGCGTGTGTAGGGGAGTCACAGTTCCCAGTGTGTCAAGAACTGCCATCAGTCTTCTGCCAGATGGGGCCACACAAGTCATTTACCTATAGAATGATGTGTTTACTTTCACCAGGCTTTATTTAATGCAACATTCCCCTGTGCCCCCACTCAAAAAAGTAGAAAAAGTTATATGTTTTTGCACAGATTTAATCACCACATGCATGAGGTTTAGTATGTTTAACCTTTGTCATTTTTTGGATAAAACACCTATTTGAATAATTAAAGTGATGGTAAATCTTCCCAAACTGCTAAACATATTTGGAAAGGTCTTCTCCTAACTAGCATATCGATATGCTTATTTATTACCCAAGTCATCTGTACACTAAATAAATCTATTTTTATTCATGCTACATAACGTCATTTGCGCAACTGCATCACTGCTTCTGTTGCGCATTTCAAGTTGATCGCAGAGTTCCAAGCACAGGAGTGTGCTGTGATCAATTAACATGGGGCGCATGGTGACGCTCTGATTGGCTAGAAGAACTGCCACGCAAATAACCCACATGAAAAATCGGAGAGAGAGGCTGCATTCAATGACGTAATGTAGCATGAATAAAAATAGATTTATTTAGTGTACAGATGACTTGGGTAATAAATGAGCACATCGATATGCTATTTAGGAGAAGACCTTTCCAAATATGTTTAGCAGTTTGGGAAAATTTACCATTACTTTAAGTAGCAATTGCGTCACAGCGTACTGTTCTAAAGTGTGTTTAAGCATCTCCTCAGGAACTAGTTTATTTCTCTTGCAAGGTGTATCCAGTCCACGGATTCATCCTTACTTGTGGGATAGTCTCATTCCCTACAGGAAGTGGCAAAGAGAGCACACAGCAGAGCTGTCCATATAGCTCCCCCTCTAGCTCCGCCCCCCAGTCATTCTCTTTGCCGCTCTAACAGATAGGGCATCTCCACGGGAGGGTAAAGTGAATGTGGTGTTAGATTTGTAGTTTTATATCTTCAATCAAAAGTTTGTTATTTTTAAATAGTACCGGTTTGTGCTATTTACTCTCTGGCAGAAATGTGATGAAGAATTCTGCTGAGAGGAAAATGATTTTAGCATGTTGTAACTAAAATCCATTGCTGTTCCCACACAGGACTGAGGAGTACCAGAAAACTTCAGTTGGGGGGAACAGTTTGCAGGCTTAACTGCTTTGAGGTATGTTTCAGTCATATTTTTTCTAGTCAAGACAAGATAATGCTAGAAGACTGACAAGAATCCCCATGTGGGAAGGGTAAGCCATGTTCTGAGACTTAGTATAGAACTAGAGGCTTATTTAAGAGGGCTCAATAGACTGGTTATCACTTTTGCAGGGAAATCGATTATTTTAATTAACAAAATACTCCTTATTGACACTTTTAAAGCACTTTTGGTGTGTTTATTCTGGGTTTTATTCCACATGGCATTATTTTTAGTCGCCTAAATTGGGTTCTGAAGGCCCCACAGCTCCGGAGTGGAGTGGGAGGGGCCTAATTTCGCGCCTCAGTTGCGCAGTTTATTCTGACAGATTTCTTTGCATGCTGCTTCACATGGGTCCAGAGACTGCTTGAGGACTTCAAGAGGCTTGCTTTTCTCAAATTCAATCCCTAAGGGAAGGTAGGGCCACAGCAGGCTGCTGTGGCAAGGTGCTGTAGTTTATTAACCGGTTGTTTGCTTTAGGCGGCTCCGGTTTGGGTATTAAAGGGTTAATCAGGCTGAAACTTGCTGTGCAATCATATCGAAGCATTAGGCACATACTGTGAAAATTTCAAGAGATTTGGTTCATTTTTAACCGTTTTGTAAAATTGTGTGCGCTTTTTATTTCTTAAAGGCACAGTACCATTTATTGCAAATTGTGTTTTTTTACTTGATAAAGTGTTTTTCCAAGCCTGCTTGTGTATAATACTAATCTGTTAAACATGTCTGACACTAAGGAAAAGCCTTGCTCTATGTGTTCAGAAGCCATGGTGGAACCCCCACTCAAAATGTGTCCCAAGTGCACTAATGTGTCTATACACTTTAAAGATCATATTGTGTCACTTAAAAATATAGCCCTAGATGATTGTTTGACTGAAGGTAATGAGGATAGTCTGCCTTCCTCTCCCCATGTGTCATCACCAGTTACGCCCGCTCAAGCGATACCTAGTACCTCTAGTGCTTTGGCACCTATTACATTGCAACAACTAGCGGCAGTCATGGATAATTCCCTTGCGGCCTTTCTATCCAAACTGCCAGTTTTCCCTAAAAAGCGCAATAGCTCTGTCTTGAGAACAGTTGAGGAGCAGTCGGAAGCTTTGGGAGGTTTATCTGATGTACCCTCACAACACTCTGAAGTAGGGGCGAGGGATGTAATGTCTGAGGGAGAAATTTCTGACTCAGGAAAAGTTTCTCAGCGGGCAGAATCAGATTCACTAGCGTTTAAATTTAAATTGGAACACCTCCGCGTATTGCTTAGGGAGGTTTTATCAACTCTGGATGATTGTGACCCTATGGTGGTCCCAGAGAAATTGTGTAAAATGGACAAATATCTAGAAGTCCCTATATACACTGATGCGTTTCCGATCCCTAAGATGGTGGCGGATATTGTTGCTAGGGAGTGGGAGAGACCAGGAGTACCTTTTGTTCCCCCCCCTATCTTTAAGAAAATGTTCCCTATAACTGATCCCAGGCGGGACGCGTGGCAGGCGGTCCCTAAGGTAGAGGGGGCAGTTTCAACACTAGCCAAGCGCACAACCATACCAATTGAAGACAGTTGTGCTTTCAAAGATCCTATGGATAAAAAATTAGAAGGTTTACTAAAGAAAATATTTGTTCAACAAGGTTTCCTTCTCCAACCTATTGCCTGCATTATTCCTGTAACTACTGCAGCGGCTTTTTGGTTTGAGGCGCTGGAGGAGTCGCTGCAGAGGGAGACTTCATATGACGAAGTCATGGATAGAATTAATGCTCTAAAACTGGCTAATTCTTTTATCACAGATGCCGCTTTGCAATTAGCTAAGTTAGCGGCGAAAAATTCTGGTTTTGCCATTATGGCGCGCAGAGCGCTTTGGCTCAAGTCATGGTCGGCCGACGTGTCGTCCAAAACAAAATTACTAAATATTCCTTTCAAGGGAAAGACCCTTTTCGGGCCCGAGTTGAAAGAGATTATTTCGGATATCACCGGGGGAAAGGGCCATACCCTCCCGCAAGATAGGCCTTTTAAGGCTAAAAACAAGGCTAATTTTCGTTCCTTTCGCAACTTCAGGAACGGTCCTGCTTCAACCTCTGCAACCGCAAAGCAAGAGGGTAACGCTTCACAGCCCAAGGCAACCTGGAAGCCTTTACAGGGCTGGAACAAGGGTAAACAGGCCAAAAAGCCTGCGGCTGCTACTAAGACAGCATGAAGGGGTAGCCCCCGATCCGGGACCGGATCTGGTAGGGGGCAGACTCTCTCTCTCTTTGCTTGGGCAAGAGATGTTCCCGATCCCTGGGCATTAGAGATCGTTGCTCAGGGATATCTTCTAGAATTCAAGGACTCCCCTCCAAGGTGAAGGTTCCACATTTCTCGTCTGTCTACAGACCAGACAAAGAAAGAGGCGTTCTTACGCTGTGTAGAAGATCTACTCAAGATGGGAGTGATATATCCAGTTCCAATTACAGAACAAGGACTGGGTTTTTACTCAAACCTGTTTGTGGTTCCCAAAAAGGAAGGAACTTTCAGGCCAATCCTGGATCTAAAAATTCTAAACAAATTCCTCAGAGTTCCATCATTCAAAATGGAGACCATTCGGACAATCTTACCGATGATCCAGGAAGGTCAATATATGACTACCGTGGATCTAAAGGATGCATACCTTCATATTCCTATCCACAAAGATCACCATCAGTTCCTAAGGTTTGCCTTTCTGGACAAGCATTTCCAGTTCGTGGCCCTTCCCTTCGGGTTGGCCACCGCTCCCAGAATTTTCACAAAAGTGCTAGGGTCCCTTCTAGCGGTACTAAGACCGCGGGGCATTGCAGTAGCACCTTATCTGGACGACATCTTAATACAGGCGTCGTCTTTTCCCAGAGCCAAGGCTCATACGGAGATTGTTCTGGCCTTCCTAAGGTCTCACGGGTGGAAGGTGAACACCGAAAAAAGTTCTCTGTCCCCGCTCACGAGGGTTCCCTTCCTGGGAACATTAATAGATTCGGTAGAAATGAAAATATTTCTGACGGAGGTCAGAAGGTTAAAACTTTTAACTACTTGCCGAGCTCTTCATTCCATTCCTCGGCCATCTGTAGCTCAGTGCATGGAGGTAATCGGATTAATGGTAGCAGCAATGGACGTAGTCCCTTTTGCTCGAATTCATCTCAGACCGCTGCAATTGTGCATGCTCAAACAGTGGAATGGGGATTATGCAGATTTGTCTCCTCAAATCCAACTGGACCAGACAACCAGAGATTCTCTTCTCTGGTGGTTGTCTCAGGATCACCTGTCTCAGGGAATGTGCTTCCGCAGACCAGAGTGGATCATTGTAACGACCGACGCCAGTCTGTTAGGCTGGGGCGCGGTCTGGGACTCCCTGAAAGCTCAGGGCCTATGGTCTCGGGAAGAGTCTCTTCTCCAGATAAACATTTTGGAACTGAGAGCGATATTCAACACGCTCCAGGCATGGCCTCAGCTAGTGGCGGCCAAATTCATCAGATTTCAGTCAGACAACATCACGACTGTAGCATACATCAATCATCAGGGAGGAACAAAGAGTTCCTTAGCGATGAAGGAAGTAACCAAAATAATCAGGTGGGCGGAGGATCACTCTTGCCATCTATCTGCAATTCACATCCCAGGAGTAGACAACTGGGAAGCGGATTTCCTAAGTCGTCAGACTTTTCACCCGGGGGAGTGGGAACTTCACCCGGAGGTTTTTGCTCAGCTGACCCAGCTATGGGGCATTCCAGAATTGGATCTGATGGCGTCCCGTCAGAACACCAAACTTCCTCTTTACGGATCCAGGTCCAGGGATCCCAAGGCGGCATTGATAGATGCTCTAGTAGCGCCTTGGTCCTTCAGTCTAGCTTATGTCTTTCCACCGTTTCCCCTTCTCCCTCGGCTGATAGCCAGAATCAAACAGGAGAAGGCTTCGGTAATTCTGATAGCGCCTGCGTGGCCACGCAGGACTTGGTATGCAGACCTAGTGGACATGTCATCTGTCCCACCATGGACACTGCCAACGAGGCAGGATCTTCTAATACAGGGTCCATTCAAGCATCCAAACCTAGTTTCTCTGCAGCTGACTGCTTGGAGATTGAACGCTTAATTCTATCCAAGCGTGGGTTCTCTGAATCAGTCATAGATACTCTGATCCAGGCTAGAAAGCCTGTCACCAGGAAAATTTAGCATAAGATATGGCGGAAATATCTTTTTTGGTGTGAATCCAAGGGTTACTTGTGGAGTAAGATTAGGATTCCAAGGATATTGTCTTTTCTCCAAGAAGGATTGGAGAAAGGTTTGTCAGCTAGTTCCTTAAAGGGACAGATATCCGCTCTGTCTATCCTTTTACACAAGCGTCTGGCAGAAGTACCAGACGTTCAAGCGTTTGTACAGGCTTTAGTCAGAATCAAGCCTGTCTATAGACCTGTGGCTCCTCCATGGAGTCTAAATTTAGTTCTTTCAGTTCTTCAAGGGGTTCCGTTTGAACCTTTACATTCCATAGATATTAAGTTATTATCTTGGAAAGTTTTGTTTTGGTAGCTATATCTTCTGCTCGAAGAGTTTCAGAATTGTCTGCTTTGCAGTGTAATTCACCCTATCTGGTGTTCCATGCAGATAAGGTAGTTTTGCGTACCAAACCTGGTTTTCTTCCTAAGGTTGTTTCTAATAAGAATATTAACCAGGAAATCATTGTTCCTTCCCTGTGTGCTAATCCAGCTTTTAAGAAGGAACGGCTTTTACACAATCTTATACATAACTTTGAAATTTGTTAGAGAAAAATCTACTATTCATTTGAAATTCAGAGTAAATGCTATTGTATTGTTTTGTTATCTTGCATTTGATGATTATGCAAATCTACTGTGTTTGCTGGTCCTTTAACTATGCAGATAATGAAAAGATTTCACATTACAATCTTATGCACATTAAACTATCACAGAGGGATTTTCAAAACTATAGTCACATATAGATTTTGAGATATCTAGTCATATATATTCATATACATATCTCGCAATAAATAAATATATCAGTCCAAAAATCATCACTTATATAAAGAAATATTTATTTATAAATAAATAGAAAATATTCCATAGCAAAAACATTTTCGCAATATGAAATATTCGCATTTTCATGTACATTTTTCGAGGAGACTACGTCATGGGCTTTTGTTTTTTTTTATTTTTTATTTTCTATTTGTCTTCTCCATTGATTTCTATGGAGAATGCGCACGCAATTTCACTGTTTGTATTACGTGGATTAAAACGCACACATGGCGAATGCTGATTTCAAAAATCTGGTCAGCGAAGCTCTGAAATTTTTTTTATATTAAATTTAACTCAGAGAATCAAAAAAACAAGTTAACTTTGTATGTTGGCTGTATTATATTTTTCTTATTTCAAGTAGGAAAAACTGTGGATGGGATCTTTGGAATGATACATGTTTCTCCAACATAGGTGTGTCCGGTCCACGGCGTCATCCTTACTTGTGGGATATTCTCCTCCCCAACAGGAAATGGCAAAGAGCCCAGCAAAGCTGGTCACATGATCCCTCCTAGGCTCCGCCTTCCCCAGTCATTCTCTTTGCCGTTGTACAGGCAACATCTCCACGGAGATGGCTTAGAGTTTTTTAGTGTTTAACTGTAGTTTTTATTATTCAATCAAGAGTTTGTTATTTTAAAATAGTGCTGGTATGTACTATTTACTCTGAAACAGAAAAGAGATGAAGATTTCTGTTTGTAAGAGGAAAATGATTTTAGCAACCGTTACTAAAATCGATGGCTGTTTCCACACAGGACTGTTGAGAGGAATTAACTTCAGTTGGGGGAACAGTGAGCAGACTTTTGCTGCTTGAGGTATGACACATTCTAACAAGACGATGTAATGCTGGAAGCTGTCATTTTCCCTATGGGATCCGGTAAGCCATTTTTATTACAGACAGAAAAAAAGGGCTTCACAAGGGCTTTTAAGACTGTAGACATTTTCTGGGCTAAATCGATTTATATATAAACATATTTTATACTCCATAGCCTTGAGGAATTATTTTAATCTTGGGAATTTTGTAAAATAACCGGCAGGCACTGTATTGGACACCTTATTCTCTAGGGGCTTTCCCTAATCTAGGCAGAGTCTCATTTTCGCGCCTGTATTGCGCACTTGTTTTTGAGAAGCATGACATGCAGATGCATGTGTGAGGAGCTCTGATACATAGAAAAGACTTTCTGAAGGCGTCATTTGGTATCGTATTCCCCTTTGGGCTTGGTTGGGTCTCAGCAAAGCAGATACCAGGGACTGTAAAGGGGTTAAATATAAAAACGGCTCCGGTTCCGTTATTTTAAGGGTTAAAGCTTCCAAATTTGGTGTGCAATACTTTTAAGGCTTTAAGACACTGTGGTGAAATTTTGGTGAATTTTGAACAATTCCTTCATACTTTTTCGCAATTGCAGTAATAAAGTGTGTTCAGTTTAAAATTTAAAGTGACAGTAACGGTTTTATTTTAAAACGTTTTTTGTACTTTGTTATCAAGTTTATGCCTGTTTAACATGTCTGAACTACCAGATAGACTGTGTTCTGAATGTGGGGAAGCCAAGGTTCCTTCTCATTTAAATAGATGTGATTTATGTGACACAAAATTTAGAGAAAATGATGCCCAAGATGATTCCTCAAGTGAGGGGAGTAAGCATGGTACTGCATCATCCCCTCCTTCGTCTACACCAGTCTTGCCCACACAGGAGGCCCCTAGTACATCTAGCGCGCCAATACTCCTTACTATGCAACAATTAACGGCTGTAATGGATAATTCTATCAAAAACATTTTAGCCAAAATGCCCACTTATCAGCGAAAGCGCGACTGCTCTGTTTTAGAAAATTCTGAAGAGCATGAGGACGCTGATGATATTGGTTCTGAAGGGCCCCTACACCAGTTTGAGGGGGCCAGGGAGGTTTTGTCTGAGGGAGAAATTTCAGATTCAGGGAAAATTTCTCAACAAGCTGAACCTGATGTGATTACATTTAAATTTAAGTTGGAACATCTCCGCGCTCTGCTTAAGGAGGTGTTATCCACTCTGGATGATTGTGAGAATTTGGTCATTCCAGAGAAACTATGTAAAATGGACAAGTTCCTAGAGGTCCCGGGGCCCCCCGAAGCTTTTCCTATACCCAAGCGGGTGGCGGACATTGTAAATAAAGAATGGGAAAGGCCCGGTATACCTTTCGTCCCTCCCCCCATATTTAAAAAATTGTTTCCTATGGTCGACCCCAGAAAGGACTTATGGCAGACAGTCCCCAAGGTCGAGGGGGCGGTTTCTACTCTAAACAAACGCACCACTATACCCATAGAAGATAGTTGTGCTTTCAAAGATCCTATGGATAAAAAATTAGAAGGTTTGCTTAAAAAGATGTTTGTTCAGCAAGGTTACCTTCTACAACCAATTTCATGCATTGTTCCTGTCACTACAGCCGCGTGTTTCTGGTTCGATGAGCTAGAAAAGGCGATCAATAATAATTCTTCTTCTTATGAGGAGATTATGGACAGAATTCGTGCTCTCAAATTGGCTAATTCTTTCACCCTAGACGCCACTTTGCAATTGGCTAGGTTAGCGGCGAAAAATTCTGGGTTTGCTATTGTGGCGCGCAGAGCGCTTTGGTTAAAATCTTGGTCAGCGGATGCGTCTTCCAAGAACAAATTGCTTAACATTCCTTTCAAGGGGAAAACGCTGTTTGGACCTGACTTGAAAGAGATTATCTCTGATATCACTGGGGGCAAGGGCCACGCCCTTCCTCAGGATAGGTCTTTCAAGGCCAAAAATAAACCTAATTTTCGTCCCTTTCGCAGAAACGGACCAGCCCCAAGTGCTACGTCCTCTAAGCAGGAGGGTAATACTTCTCAAGCCAAGCCAGCCTGGAGACCAATGCAAGGCTGGAACAAAGGAAAGCAGGCCAAGAAACCTGCCACTGCTACCAAGACAGCATGAGATGTTGGCCCCCGATCCGGGACCGGATCTGGTGGGGGGCAGACTCTCTCTCTTCGCTCAGGCTTGGGCAAGAGATGTTCTGGATCCTTGGGCGCTAGAAATAGTCTCCCAAGGTTATCTTCTGGAATTCAAGGGGCTTCCCCCAAGGGGGAGGTTCCACAGGTCTCAATTGTCTTCAGACCACATAAAAAAACAGGCATTCTTGCATTGTGTAGAAGACCTGTTAAAAATGGGAGTGATTCATCCTGTTCCATTAGAAGAACAAGGGATGGGGTTCTACTCCAATCTGTTCGTAGTTCCCAAAAAAGAGGGAACGTTCAGACCAATCTTAGATCTCAAGATCCTAAACAAGTTTCTCAAGGTTCCATCGTTCAAAATGGAAACCATTCGAACAATTCTTCCTTCCATCCAGGAAGGTCAATTCATGACCACGGTGGATTTAAAGGATGCGTATCTACATATTCCTATCCACAAGGAACATCATCGGTTCCTAAGGTTCGCATTCCTGGACAAGCATTACCAGTTTGTGGCACTTCCGTTCGGATTAGCCACTGCTCCAAGGATTTTCACAAAGGTACTAGGGTCCCTTCTAGCGGTGCTAAGACCAAGGGGCATTGCAGTAGTACCTTACTTGGACGACATTCTGATTCAAGCGTCGTCCCTTCCTCAAGCAAAGGCTCACACGGACATTGTCCTGGCCTTTCTCAGATCTCACGGATGGAAAGTGAACGTAGAAAAGAGTTCTCTATCTCCGTCAACAAGGGTTCCCTTCTTGGGAACAATAATAGACTCCTTAGAAATGAGGATTTTTCTGACAGAGGCCAGAAAAACAAAACTTCTGAACTCTTGTCAAATACTTCATTCTGTTCCTCTTCCTTCCATAGCGCAGTGCATGGAAGTAATAGGTTTGATGGTAGCGGCAATGGACATAGTTCCTTTTGCGCGCATTCATCTAAGACCATTACAACTGTGCATGCTCAGTCAGTGGAATGGGGACTATACAGACTTGTCTCCGACGATACAAGTAAATCAGAGGACCAGAGATTCACTCCGTTGGTGGCTGTCCCTGGACAACCTGTCACAGGGGATGAGCTTCCGCAGACCAGAGTGGGTCATTGTCACGACCGACGCCAGTCTGGTGGGCTGGGGCGCGGTCTGGGGACCCCTGAAAGCTCAGGGTCTTTGGTCTCGGGAAGAATCTCTTCTACCGATAAATATTCTGGAACTGAGAGCGATATTCAATGCTCTCAAGGCTTGGCCTCAGCTAGCAAAGGCCAAGTTCATACGGTTTCAATCAGACAACATGACAACTGTTGCGTACATCAACCATCAGGGGGGAACAAGGAGTTCCCTGGCGATGGAAGAAGTGACCAAAATCATTCAATGGGCGGAGACTCACTCCTGCCACTTGTCTGCAATCCACATCCCAGGAGTGGAAAATTGGGAAGTGGATTTTCTGAGTCGTCAGACGTTTCATCCGGGGGAGTGGGAACTCCATCCGGAAATCTTTGCCCAAATTACTCAACTGTGGGGCATTCCAGACATGGATCTGATGGCCTCTCGTCAGAACTTCAAGGTTCCTTGCTACGGGTCCAGATCCAGGGATCCCAAGGCGACTCTAGTAGATGCACTAGTAGCACCTTGGACCTTCAAACTAGCTTATGTATTCCCGCCGTTTCCTCTCATCCCCAGGCTGGTAGCCAGGATCAATCAGGAGAGGGCATCGGTGATCTTGATAGCTCCTGCGTGGCCACGCAGGACTTGGTATGCAGACCTGGTGAATATGTCATCGGCTCCACCATGGAAGCTACCTTGGAGACGAGACCTTCTTGTTCAAGGTCCGTTCGAACATCCGAATCTGGTCTCACTCCAACTGACTGCTTGGAGATTGAACGCTTGATCTTATCAAAGCGGGGATTCTCAGATTCTGTCATTGATACTCTTGTTCAGGCCAGAAAGCCTGTAACTAGAAAAATTTACCACAAAATATGGAAAAAATATATCTGTTGGTGTGAATCTAAAGGATTCCCTTGGGACAAGGTAAAAATTCCTAAGATTCTATCCTTTCTTCAAGAAGGTTTGGAGAAAGGATTATCTGCAAGTTCCTTGAAGGGACAGATTTCTGCCTTGTCTGTGTTACTTCACAAAAAGCTGGCAGCTGTGCCAGATGTTCAAGCCTTTGTTCAGGCTCTGGTTAGAATCAAGCCTGTTTACAAACCTTTGACTCCTCCTTGGAGTCTCAATTTAGTTCTTTCAGTTCTTCAGGGGGTTCCGTTTGAACCCTTACATTCCGTTGATATTAAGTTATTATCTTGGAAAGTTTTGTTTTTGGTTGCAATTTCTTCTGCTAGAAGAGTTTCAGAATTATCTGCTCTGCAGTGTTCTCCTCCTTATCTGGTGTTCCATGCAGATAAGGTGGTTTTACGTACTAAACCTGGTTTTCTTCCGAAAGTTGTTTCTAACAAAAACATTAACCAGGAGATAGTCGTGCCTTCTTTGTGTCCGAATCCAGTTTCAAAGAAGGAACGTTTGTTGCACAATTTGGATGTTGTTCGTGCTCTAAAATTCTATTTAGATGCTACAAAGGATTTTAGACAAACCTCTTCCTTGTTTGTTGTTTATTCTGGTAAAAGGAGAGGTCAAAAAGCAACTTCTACCTCTCTCTCTTTTTGGATTAAAAGCATCATCAGATTGGCTTACGAGACTGCCGGACGGCAGCCTCCTGACAGAATCACAGCTCATTCCACTAGGGCTGTGGCTTCCACATGGGCCTTCAAGAACGAGGCTTCTGTTGATCAGATATGTAAGGCAGCGACTTGGTCTTCACTGCACACTTTTACTAAATTTTACAAGTTTGATACTTTTGCTTCTTCTGAGGCTATTTTTGGGAGAAAGGTTTTGCAAGCCGTGGTGCCTTCCATCTAGGTGACCTGATTTGCTCCCTCCCTTCATCCGTGTCCTAAAGCTTTGGTATTGGTTCCCACAAGTAAGGATGACGCCGTGGACCGGACACACCTATGTTTTCTCCAACATAGGTGTGTCCGGTCCACGGCGTCATCCTTACTTGTGGGATATTCTCTTCCCCAACAGGAAATGGCAAAGAGCCCAGCAAAGCTGGTCACATGATCCCTCCTAGGCTCCGCCTACCCCAGTCATTCTCTTTGCCGTTGTACAGGCAACATCTCCACGGAGATGGCTTAGAGTTTTTTAGTGTTTAACTGTAGTTTTTATTATTCAATCAAGAGTTTGTTATTTTAAAATAGTGCTGGTATGTACTATTTACTCTGAAACAGAAAAGAGATGAAGATTTCTGTTTGTATGAGGAAAATGATTTTAGCAACCGTTACTAAAATCCATGGCTGTTCCACACAGGACTGTTGAGAGGAATTAACTTCAGTTGGGGGAACAGTGAGCAGTCTTTTGCTGCTTGAGGTATGACACATTCTAACAAGACGATGTAATGCTGGAAGCTGTCATTTTCCCTATGGGATCCGGTAAGCCATTTTTATTCAGACAGTAAATAAGGGCTTCACAAGGGCTTATTAAGACTGTAGACATTTTCTGGGCTAAATCGATCATATTTACACATATTTAGCCTTGAGGAATCATTTAATCTGGGTATTTTGTAAAATAATATCGGCAGGCACTGTTTTAGACACTTTATTCTATAGGGGCTTTCCCTAATCATAGTCAGAGCCTCATTTTCGCGCCGGTATGGCGCACTTGTTTTTGAGAACAGCATGACATGCAGCTGCATGTGTGTGGAGCTCTGATACATAGAAAAGTCTTTCTGAAGGCATCATTTGGTATCGTATTCCCCTTTGGGCTTGGTTGGGTCTCAGCAAAGCAGATTCCAGGGACTGTAAAGGGGTTAAATATAAAAACGGCTCCGGTTCCGTTATTTTAAGGGTTAAAGCTTCCAAATTTGGTGTGCAATACTTTTAAGGTTTTAAGACACTGTGGTGAAATTTTGGTGAATTTTGAACAATTCCTTCATACTTTTTCGCAATTGCAGTAATAAAGTGTGTTCAGTTTAAAATTTAAAGTGACAGTAACGGTTTTATTTTAAAACGTTTTTTGTGCTTTGTTATCAAGTTTATGCCTGTTTAACATGTCTGAACTACCAGATAGACTGTGTTCTGAATGTGGGGAAGCCAAGGTTCCTTCTCATTTAAATAGATGTGATTTATGTGACACAAAATTTAGTAAAAATGATGCCCAAGATGATTCCTCAAGTGAGGGGAGTAAGCATGGTACTGCATCATCCCCTCCTTCGTCTACACCAGTCTTGCCCATACAGGAGGCCCCTAGTACATCTAGCGCGCCAATACTCCTTACTATGCAACAATTAACGGCTGTAATGGATAATTCTATCAAAAACATTTTAGCCAATATGCCCACTTATCAGCGAAAGCGCGACTGCTCTGTTTTAGAAAATACTGAAGAGCATGAGGACGCTGATGATATTGTTTCTGAAGGGCCCCTACACCAGTCTGAGGGGGCCAGGGAGGTTTTGTCTGAGGGAGAAATTTCAGATTCAGGAAAAATTTCTCAACAAGCTGAACCTGATATGATTACTTTTAAATTTAAGTTGGAACATCTCCGCGCTCTGCTTAAGGAGGTGTTATCCAATTTGGATGATTGTGATTATCTGGTCATTCCAGAAACACTATGTAAAATGGACAAGTTCCTAGAGGCCCCGGGGCCCCCCGAAGCTTTTCCTATACCCAAGCGGGTGGCGTACATTGTTAATAAAGAATGGGACAGGCCCGGTATACCTTTCGTACCTCCCCCCATATTTAAAAAATTGTTTCCTATAGTCGACCCCAGAAAGGACTTATGACAGACAGTCCCCAAGGTCGAGGGGGCGGTTTCTACTCTAAACAAGCGCACCACTATACCCATAGAAGATAGTTGTGCTTTCCAAGATCCTATGGATAAAAAATTAGAAGGTTTGCTAAAAAAGATGTTTGTTCAGCAAGGTTACCTTCTACAACCAATTGCATGCATTGTCCCTGTCACTACAGCCGCGTGTTTCTGGTTCAATGAGCTAGAAAAGGCGATTATTAGTAATTCTTCTTCTTATGAGGAGATTATGGACAGAATTCGTGCTCTTAAATTGGCTAATTCTTTCACCCTAGACGCCACCTTGCAATTGGCTAGGTTAGCGGCGAAAAATTCTGGGTTTGCTATTGTGGCGCGCAGAGCGCTTTGGTTAAAATCTTGGTCAGCGGATGCGTCTTCCAAGAACAAATTGCTCGACATTCCTTTCAAGGGGAAAACACTGTTTGGCCCTGACTTGAAAGAGATTATCTCTGATATCACTGGGGGCAAGGGCCACGCCCTTCCTCAGGATAGGTCTTTCAAGGCCAAAAATAAACCTAATTTTCGTCCCTTTCGCAGAAACGGACCAGCCCCAAGTGCTACGTCCTCTAAGCAGGAGGGTAATACTTCTCAAGCCAATCCAGCCTGGAGACCAATGCAAGGCTGGAACAAAGGAAAGCAGGCCAAGAACCCTGCCACTGCTCCCAAGACAGCATGAGATGCGGGCCCCCGATCCGGGACCGGATTTGGTGGGGGGCAGACTCTCTCTCTTCACTCAGGCTTGGGCAAGAGATGTTCTGGATCCTTGGGCGCTAGAAATAGTCTCCCAAGGTTATCTTCTGGAAGTGATTCATCCTGTTCCATTAAAAGAACGAGGGATGGGGTTCTACTCCAATCTGTTCTTAGTTCCCAAAAAAGAGGGAACGTTCAGACCAATCTTAGATCTCAAGATCCTAAACAAGTTTCTCAAGGTTCCATCGTCCAAAATGGAAACCATTCGAACAATCCTTCCATCCAGGAAGGTCAATTCTTGACCACGGTGGATTTAAAGGATGCGTATCTACATATTCCTGTCCACAAGGAACATCATCGGTTCCTAAGGTTCGCATTCCTGGACAAGCATTACCAGTTCGTGGCGCTTCCTTTCGGATTAGCCACTGTTCCAAGGATTTTCACAAAGGTACTAGGGTCCCTTATGGCGGTGCTAAGACCAAGGGGCATTGCTGTAGTACCTTACTTGGACGACATTCTGATTCAAGCGTCGTCCCTTCCTCAAGCAAAGGCTCACACGGACATAGTCCTGGCCTTTCTCAGATCTCACGAATGGAAAGTGAACGTGGAAAAGAGTTCTCTATCTCCGTCGACAAGAGTTCCCTTCTTGGGAACAATAATAGACTCCTTAGAAATGAGGATTTTTCTGACAGAGACCAGAAAAACAAAACTTCTAAACTCTTGTCGGATACTTCATTCCGTTCCTCTTCCTTCCATAGCGCAGTGCATGGAAGTGATAGGTTTGATGGTAGCGGCAATGGACATAGTTCCTTTTGCGCGCATTCATCTGAGACCATTACAACTGTGTATGCTCAGTCAGTGGAATGGGGACTATACAGACTTGTCTCCGAAGATACAAGTAAATCAGAGGACCAGAGACTCACTCCGTTGGTGGCTGTCCATGGACAACCTGTCACAAGGGGTGACCTCCCGCAGACCAGAGTGGGTCATTGTCACGACCGACGCCAGTCTGATGGGCTGGGGCGCGGTCTGGGGATCCCTGAAAGCTCAGGGTCTTTGGTCTCGGGAAGAATCTCTTCTACCGATAAATATTCTGGAACTGAGAGCGATATTCAATGCTCTCAAGGCTTGGTCTCAGCTAGCGAGGGCCAAGTTCATACGGTTTCAATCAGACAACATGACGACTGTTGCGTACATCAACCATCAGGGGGGAACAAGGAGTTCCCTGGCGATGGAAGAAGTGACCAAAATCATTCAATGGGCGGAGACTCGCTCCTGCCACCTGTCTGCAATCCACATCCCAGGAGTGGAAAATTGGGAAGCGGATTTTCTGAGTCGTCAGACATTGCATCCGGGGGAGTGGGAACTCCATCCGGAAATCTTTGCCCAAATCACTCAACTGTGGGGCATTCCAGACAGGATCTGATGGCCTCTCGTCAGAACTTCAAGGTTCCTTGCTACGGGTCCAGATCCAGGGATCCCAAGGCGACTCTAGTAGATGCACTAGTAGCACCTTGGACCTTCAAACTAGCTTATGTATTCCCGCCGTTTCCTCTCATCCCCAGGCTGGTAGCCAGGATCAATCAGGAGAGGGCATCGGTGATCTTGATAGCTCCTGCGTGGCCACGCAGGACTTGGTATGCAGACCTGGTGAATATGTCATCGGCTCCACCATGGAAGCTACCTTTGAGACGAGACCTTCTTGTTCAAGGTCCGTTCGAACATCCGAATCTGGTCTCACTCCAACTGACTGCTTGGAGATTGAACGCTTGATCTTATCAAAGCGGGGATTCTCAGATTCTGTCATTGATACTCTTGTTCAGGCCAGAAAGCCTGTAACTAGAAAAATTTACCACAAAATATGGAAAAAATATATCTGTTGGTGTGAATCTAAAGGATTCCCTTGGGACAAGGTAAAAATTCCTAAGATTCTATCCTTTCTTCAAGAAGGTTTGGAGAAAGGATTATCTGCAAGTTCTTTGAAGGGACAGATTTCTGCCTTGTCTGTGTTACTTCACAAAAAGCTGGCAG
Organism: Bombina bombina; assembly: GCF_027579735.1. NCBI lineage: Eukaryota > Metazoa > Chordata > Amphibia > Anura > Bombinatoridae > Bombina > Bombina bombina. Next base: position 173,520,415 of record NC_069499.1, on the reverse strand, counting down.
CTGTGCCAGATGTTCAAGCCTTTGTTCAGGCTCTGGTTAGAATCAAGCCTGTTTACAAACCTTTGACTCCTCCTTGGAGTCTCAATTTAGTTCTTTCAGTTCTTCAGGGGGTTCCGTTTGAACCCTTACATTCCGTTGATATTAAGTTATTATCTTGGAAAGTTTTGTTTTTGGTTGCAATTTCTTCTGCTAGAAGAGTTTCAGAATTATCTGCTCTGCAGTGTTCTCCTCCTTATCTGGTGTTCCATGCAGATAAGGTGGTTTTACGTACTAAACCTGGTTTTCTTCCGAAAGTTGTTTCTAACAAAAACATTAACCAGGAGATAGTCGTGCCTTCTTTGTGTCCGAATCCAGTTTCAAAGAAGGAACGTTTGTTGCACAATTTGGATGTTGTTCGTGCTCTAAAATTCTATTTAGATGCTACAAAGGATTTTAGACAAACCTCTTCCTTGTTTGTTGTTTATTCTGGTAAAAGGAGAGGTCAAAAAGCAACTTCTACCTCTCTCTCTTTTTGGATTAAAAGCATCATCAGATTGGCTTACGAGACTGCCGGACGGCAGCCTCCTGACAGAATCACAGCTCATTCCACTAGGGCTGTGGCTTCCACATGGGCCTTCAAGAACGAGGCTTCTGTTGATCAGATATGTAAGGCAGCGACTTGGTCTTCACTGCACACTTTTACTAAATTTTACAAGTTTGATACTTTTGCTTCTTCTGAGGCTATTTTTGGGAGAAAGGTTTTGCAAGCCGTGGTGCCTTCCACCTAGGTGACCTGATTTGCTCCCTCCCTTCATCCGTGTCCTAAAGCTTTGGTATTGGTTCCCACAAGTAAGGATGACGCCGTGGACCGGACACACCTATGTTGGAGAAAACAGAATTTATGTTTACCTGATAAATTACTTTCTCCAACGGTGTGTCCGGTCCACGGCCCGCCCTGGTTTTTTAATCAGGTCTGATAATTTATTTTCTTTAACTACAGTCACCACGGTATCATATGGTTTCTCTTATGCAAATATTCCTCCTTTACGTCGGTCGAATGACTGGGGAAGGCGGAGCCTAGGAGGGATCATGTGACCAGCTTTGCTGGGCTCTTTGCCATTTCCTGTTGGGGAGGAGAATATCCCACAAGTAAGGATGACGCCGTGGACCGGACACACCGTTGGAGAAAGTAATTTATCAGGTAAACATAAATTCTGTTTTTTTTCTTGTCTTAGGGTTTTGAATAAAGGAGTGCCTGTCTCTGCCATAGATTCGGAAGAACAGAAGGACAGTGTTAAAAACCTACTTCCTCGCAGTGCTCAGAGCCTAGAAGACTGGAAGAGAATAGCTGAATATTATGTGGAAGGACCACGAGTTGAGATGGTTGGAGATAAGGTATATACAAGGGATGCAGCGCTCACACATTGTAAACACCCCCTTAATTTATAGCAAATCCTATACACCCCCTTTTTTAATCCCCTTTAAATTAAACCCCACGTCAAACACTGATACACAAAGTCCTCCCCAACATGAGACCTTTCACCACAAACATCCTTTGTGAGCCATATTCTTCCTCTGGAATTCTCTCATATACACTCACCGGCAACTCTATTAGGTACACCTGTTTAATTGCTTGGTAACACAAATTGCTAATCAGCCAATCACATGGTAGCAACTCAATGCTTTTAGGCATCTAGACGTAGTGAAGACGACTTGCTGAAGTTCAAACCAAGCATCAGAATGGGGAAGAAAGGGGATTTAAGTAAATGTGAACGGGGCATGGTTGTTGGTGCCAGACGGGCTGGTCTGAGTATTTTAAAAATTGCTGATCTACTGGGATTTTCATGCACAACCATCTCTAGGGTTTACAGAGAATGGTCCGAAAAAGAGAAAATATCCAGTGAGCAGCAGTTGTGTGGACGACAATGCCTTGTTGATATCTGAGGAGAATGGTCAGACTGGTTCGAGATGATAAAAAGGCAACAGTAGTTCAAATAACCACTCATTACAACCAAGGTATGCAGAACGCACAACACGTCAAACCTTAAAGCAGATGGGCTACAGCAGCAGAAGCCCACAATGGTTCCACTCCTGCCAGCTAAGAACAGGAAACTGAGACTTCAATTGGCACAGGCTCACCAAAATTGGACAATAGAAGATTAGAAAAACGTTGACTGGTCTGATGAGTCTCGATTTCAGCTGTGACATTCAGGGTGGTGGTGTAATGTGTGGGGGATATTTTCTTGCCTTACTTTGGGCCCCTTAGTACAAATTGAGCATCGTTTAAACGCCACAGCCTACCTGAGTATTGTTGCTGACCATGTCCATCCCTTTATGACAACAGTGTACCTATCTTCTGATGACTAGTTCCAGCAGGATAAGTCACCATGTCACAAAGCTCAAATAATCTCAAACTGGTTTCTTAAACATGACAATGAGTTCACTGTACTGCAGTGGCCTCCACAGTCACCAGATCTCAATCTAATTTTGGGATGTTGTGGAACAGGAGATTTGCATCATGGATGTGCAGCTGACAATTCTACAGCAACTGCATGATGCTATCATATCTATATGGATCAAAATCTCTGAGGAATGTTTCCAACACCTTGTTGAATCTATGCCACAAAGAATTAAGGCAGTTCTGAAGCCAAAAGGGGGTCTAACCCGGTACTTGCAAGGTGTAGCTAATAAAGTGGTCGGTGAGTGTAAATCTATATCTATATGTATATTTCTAATTTTGTTAATACTTAACCATCCAAATAGATAGTGGGTGTGATGGATGGAGCAGTCGAGGTAGAAATGTGTTAAGGAAGATGTCTTCTATGCAAATATTAAAGTAGAGATGTGTGTGTGCTTCAACCATTCATAGCAAATTTAATATTAATTTTCATTTAGTCTTTCTTATCTAATAACTTCTACAGTATTTCTTTCATACAGGTGGTGAGAGTCCACAATCCATTACTCCTGGGAATTACTATTTTTGACCACTAGGAGATTTCCAAACCCCAAGAGCTCTATAACTCCCCTCCCACATCACAAGTACCTCAGTCTTTTTTTTGCCTCCGCTGGAGGTAGGTGAAGAATGAAGGTGTTCCAGTTGTTCTTTTGTGAGAGGGGTTTTCAGACTGTTTTGAGGCATTTACCCATCAGAGTGCTGCTGATTGATGAAGGGATGTGTTGGGAGTATTAAGTAGTGGCACAATTACACACTATGGTAGTTAGTCACAAGCCTGCCACAGGTGTTGCGGGGAACTGTCCTTTGCCTCCTCCTGTTGGGTTGTTGGTATACTCTTATTCTATATCCTCTGCTGTTATGTTTCAGCACTGACAATACTATGAGTTGCAGAAGCAAGCAACAAGAAAAAGAGTTCTGGCCCCTTAAGAAATAATGGGATATACTAGTATATACCAATTGTTATTAAAATAGGGTGAATAGAATTTAAAAAATTCAAGGTCTCACTTTATTGAACAAAATTAGGACACAAAGACACAAACAAAAACACTTGAACTGATCCACCTATATTATAAGTGTAGAGGATACGGGTTAAATGCACGTAATCCTAGAATGGGTACTGGCTTGCTTAAAGCAGTAGGTAGGGAAATATTTGGTAAGTATCAAAAGCTATATCTTGAGTTCGTGTGAGGGATCAGTATCTGGGTTGTGAATAATGTATAATAGCGTGTTGCGGTTTGCAAGGTATAATTACCACTGTGTGTTTTTACTCTCACACTAAAGAGAGATGATGATATAACGTTGTAATGGCGTTAGTTAATCTCCTAATTATGGATCTAGATTAGGTATGGCTTGCTTGCTCTGACAGTTCAATTACCCCAAAGAAGAAAAAAATTCCTTTGGTTTATATGGCAAATTACTGAAAGAGTTAATCGTCCACTAAATAGTGTGAGTGTGCTGAAGTGCCTTAACATAGTAGTCACTATATTCAAAGTATGTAACTTTTAAGATTGTTACTATATTACTCTCATAGACATGTGCGTTTTGAACACAAACCAAACACAACTTAATCACTCATACATTCCTATAGTGAAGTCCTCTACTAAACTCCTTCTATAGCGGGAGTAAAAAAAAGTATATCCTTCCCTTTTGGTAAACACCAAGTCACTCATTCCACTCTGCAATGGCACGGTAACCACTTGCAAGTATTATCCACACACTTCAGTTACACATTGGCGGATCTAGTAAGCACATTAAAATAGGAGAGACAGAGCTCTCAGTAGTCGGTCCCCTGACACGTGTTTTACTGTCACGCTTCCTCAGAGGGTATACGCACTGGCCTTGACTTTGGTCTTTTTTATCAGTTTACAGGTCCCTCCTCTCTGCTGTTATTTGTTGTCAGAGAGGAATAGTAATTGGTTGAGGGATCATGGAAGGCGTGATCTGAAAATTGCGGACACTCATTGGGAACAATATCTCTTAAAGTTGAGTATTTGCTGTGTTCTGATCTATGCAAAGTACTATTAGTTGTTTTTGGAAGCATGACTATTTACTTCCAATATCTTGTTACGAATTCAGTTGTTAGCTCTCATGAGTGATGGCAACCTCAATTACGCCGGAATTCCGCAGCGCTTGATTCAACCTAGTTATCAAACCCTACAGACCAGCAAAAGTTGAAATCTGTGACTTAACATACGATCCGCCGGTCTCAATCCGACACAGATTGATGCTTACGTCATTACAGATGTTCCGAATACACATTTTTCAAAGTTAACCGGTATGCTCGCGGCTATTCCGGCCCAGCGTACCTGGTTTTCAATCCGCCACCCTGGAGGCTGTGGATGCCATAGGAATCAATGGGAGTCTGAAAGCAGCGAAAGCTCATGTTCGATGCTGCCAGATATCCCATTAATTTCTATGGTAGAAAACTAGTAACCTTTACACCTAACACCCTAACATAAGCCCCAAATCTAAACACCCCTAATCTGCCGCCCGACATCGCTGCAACCTACATAAAATTATTAACCCCTATTCCGCCGCTCCCGGACCCCGGCTCCACTAAATAAATGTAATAACCCCTATCCCGCCGCAACTAAATAAAGTTATTAACCCCTATCCCACCGCTCCCGGACCCCACCGCAACCTAAATAAAGTTATTAATCCCTAAACCTCTGGTCTCCAACATCACTACCATTAACTAAACCTATTAACCTCTAAACCTCTGGCCTCCCACATCACTACCATTAACTAAACCTATTAAACCCTAAACCGCCAGCCCCCCACATTGCCATAAACTAAATTGAGCTATTAAGCTATTCACCCCTAAATCTAACAACCCAACAGTAAAACCCACCACCCAACCAACCAACCCACCCCCCCAAATAAAAAGTCTATCCAAAAAACCTAAGCTCCCCATTGCCCTGAAAAGGGCATTTGTATGGGCATTGCCCTTAAAAGGGCATTTAGCTCTTTTACCTGCCCAGACCCTACTCTAAAAATAAAACCCACCCAAAAAACCCTTAAATAAACCTAACCCCCGACGATCCACTTACAGTTTTTGAAGTTCCGCTTGAAGGATCCATCTGGGCGGCAAGAAGTCTTCATCCGGGCGGCCTCTTCCATCTTCATCAATTCGGTGAAATCTTCATTTATGCAGCCTCTTCTATCTTCATCCATCAGGCGCGGAGCGGGTCCATCCTGAAGACATCCGGCGCGGAGCTCTTCTTCAATACTGTCGCCACCGTAAGCTGGAACTTGAATGCAAGTGACGTCATCCAAGATGGCATCCCTCGCATTCCTATTGGCTGAAAGGTTCCAATCAGCCAATAGGATTAGAGCTGCTAAAATCCTATTGGCTGTTCCAATCAATAGGTTTAGTTAATGGTAGTGATGTGGGAGGCCAGAGGCTTAGGGGTTAATACAATTATTTAGTGGCGGCAGGGTCCGGGAGTGGCGGGATAGGGGTTAATAACTTTATTACAGTTGCGGCGGTTTTGGGGAGCGGCGGGATAGGGGTTAAACATTTTAGTATAGTGGCGGTGTTTAGTGACAGGGTATAAATAAAGTTGGTAAAAAGCCGAATAGACGCAAGATTGATGACTGTTAGTCAACAACAGTCCAATGCTCATCGCCCAGTACTTGGTGTGCGGCTTTTTGCTGGCTTTTTTTTTATAAATATGGAGAGTGTATTCAGGTCCGCGGACGCGATGTTAGGCAATGTTAGGCGAGCGTATTGGTGCCGGCGAATGCAGCATAGTTGAGGCTTTGATAAATATCCCCCATTTTCTGGTTTTACTGCTCTGTATCCGATCAGGATGATTGACACCCCCTGCTAACGGGGGTGCATTGCACAAGCATTTGTTAAATGCCGACAGCGTATGGTGTCGGCATTTAGCGATGTCGGGTGGACATAATTAGGCTACAGCAAATCATGTCGGCCCGGCATTTAATACATTTAATCCATAGAGTTTAAATTTTGAATTTACATGCTGAAAGAGCTGAAACAAGGATCCCCCCCCCCCCTTTTGACATGTGAACAAAATCTTAAACTCTAGTGCCTTGTGACCCCATTCTTTACTGTAGTACCCACTCACCTCAGGGACATTATGTTTTTTGAATTGAAGCTGTTTTTTTAATATACTTGCATTTGAAAAAATGCTTTTAGTAAAAGCTATCACTGTTGCAGTGGCCTATGCACATATGATGCATGTTCCCCGTGAGCCGGCTTCCAACCTAATCAGAGAGTCGGTGATATAATGCAAAGTGAATCACCAGTGCTTGTATGATACTTATTAAGTCATCAGTGACAAAATACACACCACATCTGGCTTTCTGATTAGAACAAGTGTGCATGGGGCAAGCATAGCATATTTACATATGTTGCTTAAACAGTGGTAGCTTTTACTAGAAGAATTCTTGACACTAGGGCCCCTATTTAAGAAAGTCTGGCGGACCTGATCCGACAGTGCGGATCAGGTCCGCCAGACCTCTCTGAATACGGCGAGCAAATTAAAATGCACTTATGTATATTTCAATTTTGCCTATTATGTCCCTTTAATAATAAAATGCGCTATCATATTAGAGTGTTTTATTTTTAATTGCATACTTGCTAGATAAAGTTGTGCTCCAAGGCACAATGAAATGAACAGTATATGTACATATGCATCAATCACAGTTCTTGTTCTGCTCAGGAACTGCACAGAGAATGCCTGGTGTGTGATGTCCTATGATTGCAAGTATCATTAAGGTATAAAAGAAAAAAACTGATGCATCATAACAAACTGATTATTATTTAAAAAGTACATAAAACATAGCAGAATGTAATGTATAATAAATGATAAGGTGCACATCTGTGCTTAATAGATTTACAGAAGCAATTTTTTCTCTAGCCTGGAACACAAAACATTTTGAGTTTATAATATAAAATGTTTAGTTATGTTCAGTATAAATTTTCACAATATAGTTAACTTATTTATTCTGTCCCCTTTTCCTGTAATTTGAAGGGACTTTAAACACTTGAGACAGTAATATAGAATGATAAATCATATATATATATATATATATATATATATATAAAACTCTGCAATATACTTTCATTATTTATTTTGTCCCCTTTTCCTGGAAATGGAAGTGCAGAACACTGTTATATTCCACACACCCATTGTAACTGTTACTAATTGGTCACAACAAAGAAGGTAGTAACCCAAGTTACAACATGGCAGCTCCCATTGTTTTATATACACTAAAATGTTTACACTTATTTTGTCAATATTTAAACAACTAATGAAACTTTAAAAAATACATCTACATGTTATCCTCAGACTAATCTTTACTTTGAATGCATCATTCTATCTAGTATTCATTTAGTGTTTAATGTCCCTTTAACTCTGAAAATTGTGGGTTTTCCAGTTTGCATAATGCAGAGTTCACACCCTGCTATATAGCTGTCTTTAATTGGCAGAGGAGATAAGATAGAATACTGCAATATCACGCACAGTGGAGAGCCTTGTTTACTCTAGTAAGAAGCACAGATTGTTTTCTACAAATAAATTAAAGGGACAGTTTACTCAAAAATTTTCTCCCCTTTAATTTGTTCCCAATGATCCACTTTACCTGCTGGAGTGTATTTAATTGTTTACAAGTAGCTCCTTTACCCTTATATTGGCATTTGAAATCGTTAATTTAGCATGTGGTATCCCCACCTATTCTGAAAGTTTGTGGCCGCGCGTACCAGCTATAGATAAGCTTTGTAAACACAGCCAGCAGAAGAAATTACACTCCCAGTGTGATAAAGCAGAGATAAGGTAATAAAATGTTGATTTTCCATTGTTCTCTCAAAGTACTGGTGATTGTTTTAAGGACAGATATAAGATAAAGAAGCAGGTATATGTGCACAATGTGATACAGTAATGAGATCTGATTATACCTACAAGCTCAACCTATTTTATTAGGCTGTGGCTTCAAAACACAAAATCAGAGCTTTAATATACAGAAATAAACCTTAAAAAGCTAATTTTCATACATTTTTTACTCTGCAGTTGGTAAAAAAACAATTGTAAACACATTAAGGGAAAAACTATTTTACAGTATACTGTCCCTTTAAGTGACCATTGAAAAACAAGTGCAGAAAACATGATGTTAATGTATTGTTTGTTAACTTATTGCAATACTACAGAAAAGTCTTGTGATTACAATGTGTTTTATAACTCATTTTCTGTTCACACAAATGTATAATATCTATCTAGCCTTAAATCTATAAAATAACATAAAAATTGAATACATTCCCTCACTGGGGAGAACCTACTCCCCTTTTCTTTTTCATTCTTGGGAGATTATATTATATTCTTCAATTATTCTATAGTTATTGTTTTCTATTTACAGGCAGTTCTCAACTCTAAAACCCTAAAGATGTTCTGGGTTCCAGCTCCTCCAAAATTCTCTGCTCCTCTATCACTGATGCAGGAAACCATTTTTCCTAAATATGAGGTAATTACCCCAAACCAGTTTTATTGGTAAATTAAAGGGCACTAATAGTCTAAACATTACATGCTGTAATTCGTTAAGACTATTGATCTTGCACTGCTATGGGTTTAACACCCACAAAGGGGTTAAACACACAGTAGAAAGATTGCTTGGCCCAAAAAGCACTGCTGGTCCCGAGTTGAAACTGCTGCTGATCCAATCAGCACTGCTAGTCCCACGACTCAGTTGTGTAACTAGTGTTGCTGATTGGATCAGCAGCAGTTTCTGCTCAGGACCCACAGTGCTTTGCGGGTCCTAAACGGTAGTTCTACTGTGTGTGTAACTCCTTTGTGGGGGTTAAACACATAGTAGTGCAGGGTCGAGAGTCTTAAAATTACACAATCTAATGAATTAGAGAATTTCTTTTTTCAACTATGACCCTTTAAAATATTTGTTCTTGAATGAATAACAGTCTATATGAATCGTTGCATAATACTTTTGAAATTTCTTAATTGCTTCAAATGCTCCATTTGTTTGGCATACTGTAAATAAGGTTTTAAATCACTAATTGCTCTCTTAATACTTTTTTTAATCACTTAAAAATGCAAAATAATGCAAAAATAGGAAAAAAATACTTATATAACTTTTTGCAAGTATACATTGTTATGACCAGAATGTCTGTTGAATAATCTACTTCCCCAAAATCTATTATACTCAGTATAATGAAATATAGTAAATATATAAATAAAACGTGTGCTTAGGATTGCATTTATTACAGTAGTTTAGTTAAAACACAATACAATATTTTAAGTAGAACAGAGAAAATTAATTTTTACATGAAATACCAGAAATGTCCACAAGATGGCACAACTTTATTTTATTTGAAAGTTTAAAATAAGGAAACACTAAACCTCATGTATTTGTAGTTCTAGTATAAATTGGCCACAGCTTTTTTTTAATGTATTTACAGTTTTCATAAAAAAATATTTTTTAAGCTTAGTAAAAAAATCATGTGGGCTGTATTTATACTATTTTACACACCTTCCTGTAAATTTACCACTTAAAATTGTTTTTTTTATTACTGTCCAAAGAGAGGCTGCGGTGCATTTCCTTTCATGATTCAGCTATAGCTTACTCTAATCAGCTCCTAGTAGTAATTTTTTTTTAAAATGGCATAATTCTGACTTTAATAATGCTGCAGTTTACTTAATCCTGCTACATGCTACATAATTATGGCTTGATAAGGGCATGAGCTCTTTAATATGTGGTCATAACTGGAGCTAAGTTAAATGTATTTAATTAAAGTTTTCAAGGGGCATGTTTACAGCTTTTTCATGCACTCCTGTCATCAGTATTTACTAGATGCATGGTGCCCCCCAGTGCCTAGCCACATCTGTGAATGGTAGTGCAGGAGCTCATTAGAAAACAATAACAATTACTTGCATAGAGCAGAGGGGTTAAACCTATATAGTCAGTCGGCTTCAGAGCAGGAATAAACTGCTAGAAGCTAACTGAACACATCTGGGGCCAGATTACAAATGGCATGATAAATAACTTTTTTGCTTGCGTGCTAACTGCGCTAAAAAGTTTTATATGTATTGGGGCCGGTTTAGCGTGCAAATTACAAGTCAAAAGTAAAAAGCGTCTGAGCGAAAGACTCATGTGCACTAACCTCAGGACTTCGAATACCATGACCGGGCTATCGTCTTTCCCCCTTCTATGGGTGCACTATATAAAAACAGTTATCGCTCACGCTCTAATCTAACACCATATTAGACCAACTGTGCTAAACCCAAAGTAAGTTAGAAATACTTTACATTCCAATGTTCTTCACATAGAATAAAATGTTCTTTTTACTTTTATATATATATATATATATATATATATATATATATATATATATATATATATATATGTATAATTATTTAGTAATATATAGATGTATATTTATACTTATATATCTATCTGAATATATACACATATAGATGTTCTCCAGGTTGGAGAGAAATTGCAGTTCACTCATGACAAATACTATAAGCACTGTTGACACTTGTGATTTTTAAGTCACCTTAATAAAAGTAAAATTTTAACCATTTCTGACCCTATGACATATTAAATATTGAGATACTGTCCTCCAATAATTCTATGTGATTGTAACATAGTCTTAAGGACTCTGGAGTGCTATAAGTGTTACTATACTGGAGTATCTTTTCACTAGGCAGAAGTCCTTATACATATTTAGTAGCGCCATTGGTATTCTCTCTTTTTTGTTTTTACAACCTCTGGATATGATGCTGAGCATGTGCACTCAACTTCTTTGGTCGACCATGGCGAGGCTTGTTCTGACTGAAGCCGGTCCTTTGAAACCGCTGCATGGTCTTGCCCACCGTGCTGCAGCTCAGCATCAGGGTCTTGGCAATCTTCTTATAGCCTAAGCCATCTTTATGTAGAGCAACAATTCTTTTTTTTCAGATGCTCAGAGAGTTGTTTGCCATGAGGTGCCATGTTAAACTTCCAGTGACCAGTAATGAGACAGTGTGAGAGCGATGACATCACATTTAACACACCTACTCCCCATTCACACCTGAGGCCTTGTAACACTAACGAGTCACATGACACCGGGGAGGGAAAATGGCGTATTGGGCCCAATTTGGACATTTCCACTTAGGGGTGTACTCACTTTTGTTGCTAATGGTTTAGACATTAATGACTGTGTGTTGAGTTATTTTGAGGGGACAGCAAATCTACACTGTTATACAGGCTGTACACTCACTACTTTACATTGTAACAAAGTGTCATTTCTTCAGTGTTGTCACATGAAAAGATATAATAAAATATTTACAAAAATTTGAGGGGTGTACTCACTTTTGTGAGATACTGTATGTATGTATGTATGTATGTATGTATGTATGTGTGTGTATATATATATATATATATATATATATATATATATATATATATATATATACACGCACACACATGTATGTGTGTGTGTGTGTGTATATATATCCGGTAAGATTGTTTAATTTTTTTTATACACATTTGATAACACAAGAAGACAGGGTCACAGTGTGACTCTTTTATCTGAATGGAATCAAGGGTTAATATCTCAGGAAGGGGATTATTGAACAGGGGGGATTAATCACATATTTTAAATATTGTGTTTATGCTGTGACATGTGTGAGATGAGGCTCAGGCAGATGTTGGAACATACAGGTTTTACTTTCATTTTGGAGAGTTGCACAACCTGTTAGACTTGGCGCGCTTTTAGTGGTGCAGGGGCGGTTCTGCACGGCGCACCACGTGACCGGGTGTGGTCACATTGATTCTCTTCTTCCTGACCGTGCGGTTGTCTGGAGACGAAGAGTTTTCTCTCTTGGGCCTGGGACATAGGAGGTGGTGAGTGCCTCATTAGTGGTATAAAGGTGCCATTTATATTTGTTTATAGTTCTATTTATAAGCACAAGCTATGGAGGACACTGCTACGTTAGAGGGTACTCCCTCTTTACCTAAATCTAATGCCTGTCTTTATTGTGAGGAGGCCACGGTATACCCGCCTGCTCAATTATGTTCCACATGCCGAGATAAACTATATTTCTTCTGTTATGTGTGATCAGTCCACGGGTCATCATTACTTCTGGGATATAACTCCTCCCCAACAGGAAATGCAAGAGGATTCACCCAGCAGAGCTGCATATAGCTCCTCCCCTCTACGTCAGTCCCAGTCATTCTCTTGCACCCAACGACTAGATAGGATGTGTGAGAGGACTATGGTGATTATACTTAGTTTTTATGACTTCAATCAAAAGTTTGTTATTTTAAAATAGCACCGGAGCGTGTTATTACTTCTCTGGCAGAGTTTGAGGAAGAATCTGACAGAGATTTTTTACTATGATTTTAACCGGAGTCGTTAAGATCATATTGCTGTTCTCGACCATCTGAGGGAGGTAAAGGCTTCAGATCAGGGGACAGCGGGCAGATGAATCTGCATTGAGGTATGTGGCAGTTTTTATTTTCTGAATGGAATTGATGAGAAAAGCCTGCCATACCGTTAAAATGACATGTATGTATACACTTCAGTATTCTGGGGATGGTATTTCACCGGAACTACTGTGTTAAAGGTCACTAATCCTTTTAATAACTATTCTCATGTTAAACGTTTTTGCTGGAATGTAGAATCGTTTACATTGCTGAGGTACTGTGTGAATAAATGTTTGGGCATTATTTTCCACTTGGCAGTTTTTTGCTTTAATTGTGACAGTTTCGTTTCTCTTCACTGCTGTGTGGGAGAGGGAGGGGCCGTTTTTGGCGCTCTTTGCTACGCATCAAAAAATTCCAGTCAGCTACTTTTATATTTCCTGCATGATCCGGTTCATCTCTGACAGATCTCAGGGGTCTTCAAACTTCTTTGAAGGGAGGTAAATTCTCTCAGCAGAGCTGTGAGAATTCTTATAGTGACTGTGTATAAAAAACGTTGTTTTGTTTTCTTATGTACAAATTTAATTAGTGTTGTTTTTTACTAATGGGAACAAACCTTTGCTAAAAGTTGTGTTGTTTTAAAATTTGATGCAATAACTGTTTTTCAGTTCATTATTTCAACTGTCATTTAATCGTTAGTACCTCTTTGAGGCACAGTGCCTTTTTTTTGCTAAAAAAGATTATAACCAAGTTGTAAGTTTTTTTGCTAGTGTGTTAAACATGTCTGACTCAGAGGAAGATATCTGTGTCATTTGTTCCCATGCCAAGGTGGAGCCCAATAGAAATTTATGTACTAACTGTATTGATGCTACTTTAAATAAAAGTCAATCTGTACAATGTGAACAAATTTCACCAAACAGCGAGGGGAGAGTTATGCCGACTAACTCGCCTCACGCGACAGTACCTGCATCTCCCGCCCGGGAGGTGCGTGATATTTTGGCGCCTAGTACATCTGGGCGGCCATTACAGATAACATTACAAGATATGGCTACTGTTATGACTGAAGTTTTGTCTAAATTACCTGAACTAAGAGGCAAGCGTGATCACTCTGGGGTGAGAACAGAGTGCGCTGACAATGCTAGGGCCATGTCTGATACTGCGTCACAGCTCGCAGAGCATGAGGACGGAGAGCTTCATTCTGTGGGTGACGGTTCTGATCCAAACAGATTGGACTCAGATATTTCAAATTTTAAATTTAAATTGGAGAACCTCCGTGTACTACTAGGGGAGGTCTTAGCAGCTCTCAACGATTGTAACACTGTTGCAATACCAGAGAAACTGTGTAGGTTGGATAAATACTTTGCGGTACCGGCGAGTACTGACGTTTTTCCGATACCTAAGAGACTAACTGAAATTGTTACTAAGGAGTGGGATAGACCCGGTGTGCCGTTCTCACCCCCTCCAATATTTAGAAAGATGTTTCCAATAGACGCCACCACTCGGGACTTATGGCAAACGGTCCCCAAGGTGGAGGGAGCAGTTTCTACTTTAGCTAAGCGTACCACTATCCCGGTGGAGGATAGCTGTGCTTTCTCAGATCCAATGGATAAAAAATTAGAGGGTTACCTTAAGAAAATGTTTGTTCAACAAGGTTTTATATTACAACCCCTTGCATGTATCGCGCCGATTACGGCTGCGGCAGCATTTTGGATTGAGTCGCTTGAAGAGAACCTTAGTTCCTCTACGCTAGACGACATTACGGACAGGCTTAGAGTCCTTAAACTAGCTAATTCTTTCATTTCGGAGGCCGTAGTACATTTAACCAAACTTACGGCTAAGAACTCAGGATTCGCCATACAGGCACGCAGGGCACTGTGGCTAAAATCCTGGTCAGCTGATGTTACTTCTAAGTCCAAATTACTTAATATACCTTTCAAGGGGCAGTCCTTATTCGGGCCCGGTTTGAAAGAAATTATCGCTGACATTACGGGAGGTAAGGGCCACGCCCTACCTCAAGACAAGGCCAAAGCTAAGGCCAGACAGTCTAATTTTCGTCCCTTTCGGAATTTCAAAACAGGAGCAGCATCAACCTCCACTGCACCAAAACAGGAAGGAGCTGTTGCTCGTTACAGGCAAGGCTGGAAGCCTAACCAGTCCTGGAACAAAAGCAAGCAGGCCAGGAAACCTGCTGCTGCCCCAAAGACAGCATGAACCGAGAGCCCCCGATCCGGGACCGGATCTAGTAGGGGGCAGACTCTCTCTCTTCGCCCAGGCCTGGGCAAGAGATGTTCAGGATCCCTGGGCACTAGAGATCATATCTCAGGGATACCTTCTAGACTTCAAATTATCTCCCCCAAGAGGGAGATTTCATCTGTCAAGGTTGTCAACAAACCAGATAAAGAAAGAAGCGTTTCTACGCTGCGTACAAGATCTGTTAACAATGGGAGTGATCCATCCGGTTCCGTGGTCGGAACAAGGACAAGGGTTCTACTCAAACCTGTTTGTGGTTCCCAAAAAAGAGGGAACTTTCAGGCCAATCTTAGATTTAAAGACTCTAAACAAATTCCTAAGAGTTCCATCGTTCAAAATGGAAACTATTCGGACAATCTTACCCATGATCCAAGAGGGTCAGTACATGACCACAGTGGATTTAAAGGATGCTTACCTTCACATACCGATCCACAAAGATCATCACCGGTATCTAAGGTTTGCCTTCTTAGACAGGCACTACCAGTTTGTAGCTCTTCCATTCGGATTGGCTACGGCTCCAAGAATCTTCACAAAGGTTCTGGGTGCCCTTCTAGCGGTACTAAGACCGCGAGGGATTTCGGTAGCTCCGTACCTAGACGACATTCTAATACAAGCTTCAAGCTTTCAAACTGCCAAGTCTCATACAGAGTTAGTTCTGGCATTTCTAAGGTCGCATGGATGGAAAGTGAACGAAAAGAAGAGTTCTCTCTTTCCTCTCACAAGAGTTCCATTCTTGGGGACTCTTATAGATTCTGTAGAAATGAAGATTTACCTGACAGAAGACAGGTTAACAAAACTTCAAAATGCATGCCGCGTCCTTCATTCCATTCAACACCCGTCAGTAGCTCAATGCATGGAGGTGATCGGCTTAATGGTAGCGGCAATGGACATAGTACCTTTTGCACGCCTACACCTCAGACCGCTGCAATTATGCATGCTAAGTCAGTGGAATGGGGATTACTCAGATTTGTCCCCTACTCTGAATCTGAATCAAGAGACCAGAAATTCTCTTCTATGGTGGCTTTATCGGCCACACCTGTCCAGGGGGATGCCATTCAGCAGGCCAGACTGGACAATTGTAACAACAGACGCCAGCCTACTAGGTTGGGGCGCTGTCTGGAATTCTCTGAAGGCTCAGGGACTATGGAATCAGGAGGAGAGTCTCCTTCCAATAAACATTCTGGAATTGAGAGCAGTTCTCAATGCCCTTCTGGCTTGGCCCCAGTTAATAACTCGGGGGTTCATCAGGTTTCAGTCGGACAACATCACGACTGTAGCTTACATCAACCATCAGGGAGGGACAAGAAGCTCCCTAGCAATGATGGAAGTATCAAAGATAATTCGCTGGGCAGAGTCTCACTCTTGCCACCTGTCAGCAATCCACATCCCGGGAGTGGAGAACTGGGAGGCGGATTTCTTGAGTCGCCAGACTCTTCATCCGGGGGAGTGGGAACTTCATCCGGAGGTCTTTGCCCAAATACTTCGACGTTGGGGCAAACCAGAGATAGATCTCATGGCGTCTCGCCAGAACGCCAAACTTCCTCGCTACGGGTCCAGATCCAGGGATCCGGGAGCAGTTCTGATAGATGCTTTGACAGCACCTTGGAACTTCAGGATGGCTTATGTGTTTCCACCCTTCCCGCTGCTTCCTCGATTGATTGCCAAAATCAAACAGGAGAGAGCATCAGTAATTCTAATAGCACCTGCTTGGCCACGCAGGACTTGGTATGCAGATCTAGTGGACATGTCATCCTGTCCGCCTTGGTCTCTACCTCTAAGACAGGACCTTCTGATACAGGGTCCATTCAAACATCAAAATCTAACTTCTCTGAAGCTGACTGCTTGGAAATTGAACGCTTGATTTTATCAAAACGTGGTTTTTCTGAGTCGGTTATTGATACCCTGATTCAGGCTAGGAAGCCTGTTACCAGAAGGATTTACCATAAAATATGGCGGAAATACCTATACTGGTGCGAATCCAAAGGTTACTCCTGGAGTAAGGTTAGGATCGCTAGGATATTGTCTTTTCTACAAGAAGGTTTAGAAAAGGGTTTATCAGCTAGTTCATTAAAGGGACAGATTTCAGCTCTGTCCATCTTGTTACACAGACGTCTGTCAGAAAATCCAGACGTCCAGTCCTTTTGTCAGGCTTTAGCTAGGATCAAGCCTGTGTTTAAAGCTGTTGCTCCACCATGGAGTTTAAACTTAGTTCTTAACGTTTTACAGGGTGTTCCGTTTGAACCCCTTCATTCCATTGATATAAAAATGTTATCTTGGAAAGTTCTGTTTTTAATGGCTATTTCCTCGGCTAGAAGAGTCTCTGAGTTATCAGCCTTACATTGTGATTCTCCTTATCTGATTTTTCACTCAGACAAGGTAGTTCTGCGTACTAAACCTGGGTTCTTACCTAAGGTAGTCACTAACAGGAACATCAATCAAGAGATTGTTGTCCCATCCTTGTGTCCAAATCCTTCTTCAAAGAAGGAACGTCTTTTACACAATCTGGATGTAGTTCGTGCCCTCAAGTTCTACTTGCAGGCAACTAAAGATTTTCGCCAAACTTCTTCCTTGTTTGTCGTTTACTCTGGACAGAGGAGAGGTCAAAAAGCTTCTGCTACCTCTCTCTCTTTTTGGCTTCGTAGCATAATACGTTTAGCCTATGAGACTGCTGGACAGCAGCCTCCTGAAAGAATTACAGCTCACTCCACTAGAGCTGTGGCTTCCACTTGGGCCTTTAAGAATGAGGCCTCTGTTGAACAGATTTGCAAGGCTGCAACTTGGTCTTCGCTTCATACTTTTTCCAAATTTTACAAATTTGACACTTTTGCTTCTTCGGAGGCTATTTTTGGGAGAAAGGTTCTTCAGGCAGTGGTTCCTTCTGTATAATGAGCCTGCCTATCCCTCCCGTCATCCGTGTACTTTTGCTTTGGTATTGGTATCCCAGAAGTAATGATGACCCGTGGACTGATCACACATAACAGAAGAAAACATAATTTATGCTTACCTGATAAATTCCTTTCTTCTGTTGTGTGATCAGTCCACGGCCCGCCCTGTTTTAAGGCAGGTAAATATTTTTTAAATTATACTCCAGTCACCACTTCACCCTTGGTTACTCCTTTCTCGTTGATTCTTGGTCGAATGACTGGGACTGACGTAGAGGGGAGGAGCTATATGCAGCTCTGCTGGGTGAATCCTCTTGCATTTCCTGTTGGGGAGGAGTTATATCCCAGAAGTAATGATGACCCGTGGACTGATCACACAACAGAAGAAAGGAATTTATCAGGTAAGCATAAATTATGTTTTGTCAAAGAAAGCTAATATGTTTAGTACTACTGAGCCTTCTACCTCTGAGGAGCCTCCGTCCCGTAAGGTGCGCAGCCTACATTAATTTCCTAATACACATTCATCTTCCCGTAGCACTCCTATTCCTCCATCTGGTGGGGCCCTTTTACCGCTAGACTTTACTGAACCATTACAGACGGCAGTGTCTGCGGCCTTTAGTGCTTTACCTCGCCCTGCTAAGTGCAAGTGAAAGGTTAAATATTTCTATCCTTCCCAGGGGTCATCTACTAGCTTATTGGATTTATCTGATACAAGATTATCCGATGATGAAGACTCCTCTGATACTTCAGAGGATGCTCTCTCTGGGTCGGAATCTGCTGCCTCTAAGCCTCCAGCTGCGGAGGAACCAGACTTTAGATTTAGGATTAAATACCTACGCTTTCTGCTAAAGAAAGTTTTGGCTACTTTAGAGGTTCCAGAACCTAAATTATCTGAGGAACCTTGTATTCCTAAATTAAATAAGGTCTATGAGGACAGGGTTGTACCACAGACTTTCCCGGTTCCCGTAAAGATGGTGAACATTATTAAGAATGAATGGTAAAGACTCGGTTCTCCTTTTTCCCCTTCTTCTTCCTTTAAGAAATTGTTCCTGGTGTCGGACTCTCAGTTGGAGTTGTAGGGTTCCGTCCCAAAAGTAGACTGGCTAAGCGCACTACTATCCACCTTGAGGATAGTTTGTCATTTAAGGAGCCCATGGATAAGAAGCTGGAAACTCTACCAAGATGTTTCAGCATACAGGATATTTGTTTCAACCGGCAGCAGCTGTTACTGCGGTTGTGGGAGCGGCTACCTACTGGTGCGATTCTTATCTGAGTTAATCGAGATGGAGGGTCCCCTCGACGCGACCCAGGAAAGAATTAAGGCCTTAAGGGTAGCTAATGCTTTTATTTGTGATGCAAATATGCAGATTATTCACCTGAACGCCAAGGTTTCAGGTTTCTCTGTGCTAGCCATAGGGCACTCTGGCTAAAGTCTTGGTCTGCAGACATGACTTCGAAGTCTAAACTTCTTTCTCTCCCATTTAAGGGAAAGATTATTTTTGGTCCAGGCCTGGACTCAATCATATCCATGGTTACTGGAGGCAAAGGTGCCTTTTTACCACAGGATAAGAAGAACAAACCTAAAGGACAAGGTCCTAATTTTCATTTGGACAAATCCCAACATCAGCAGCCCTCTGCAAAGCCAGAGCAGTCCAAGGGAACTTGGAAACCTCCTCAGTCCTGGAATAAGTCCGAGCAGAATAAGAAGCCCGCCGAGTTAAAGTCGGCATGAAGGGGAGGCCACTGTGTGTGAGGGATCTCTCTGCCCTGGTGGTCATTGGACCGGTACCCCCAGCAGAGAGAGTTCTAGGATACTACTTAAACCTGTTTGTGGTCGTTCAAGATGGAGACAATAAGGTCCATTCTTCCTTTAGGCCAGGAAGGACAATTCATGGCCACGATAGACCTGAAGGATGGCTACCTTCACGTCCCTATACACAAGGAACACTTCAATTTCTTAAGATTTGCGTTCCTGGACCAGCACTTCCAGTTTATTGCTCTTCCGTTTGGTCTAACTACTGCTCCAAGAGTTTTTACAAAAGTTCTAGGGGCTCTGCTCGCAGTGGCCAGAACCAGATTGATAGCAGTGGCGCCATACTTAGACGATATTCTGGTCTGGGCACCATCCTGTCGTCTGGCAGAAGACCATTCGAAAGCCCTTTTTACTCTTCTTCGATCTCATGGATGGAAGATAAAATTAGATAAGAGTTCTCTTTTTCCCAGTACCAGGGTGGAATTCCTGGGTATGATAATAGACTCTATATCCATGAGGATATTTCTTACAGACCAGAGACGTTGCAAGCTATCTTCCAATTGTGTTGCCCTCCAGACATCCTTAACGCCCTCAGTGGCTCGGTGTATGGAGGTAATTGGTCCCATGGTGTCCTGCATGGACATCATTCCTTTTGCCAGATTCCATCCTCTTAAGCTATGCATGCTGAGACAGTGGAATGGCGATCAGTCAGATCTGTCTCAACAGATTTCTCTGGACAACCGGTTAAGAAAATCGATCTCCTGGTGGCTCTGTCCAGATCACCTGTCCCAAAGGACATCCTTCTTGAGACCATCCTGGGAGATTGGGACTCCGGATGCGAGTCTCACAGGATAGAGAGCTGTTTGGGGTGCCAGGAAGACATAGGGCCTGTGGACTCGAGAGGAATCCCTCCTCCCGATCTACATCTTGGAACTTTGCGTGATCTTCAATGCTCTGAAGGCTTGGCCTCTTCTTCGTACGGCCCAGTTTATCAGATTCCAATCGGACAACATAACCTCGGTGGCTTACATCAACCATCAGGGAGGGAACGAGGAGCTCCCTAGCAATGAGGGAAGTATCTCGGATTCTGCAATGGGCGGAGGCACACAACTGCTCGCTGTCAGCGATCCACATTCTGGGTGAGGACAACTGGGAAGCAGATTTCCTCAGCAGACATTCCTTTCACCTGGCGGAATGGTCTCTCCATTCCGAGGTGTTTGCAGAGATTTGCAACAGATGGGGGACGCCAGAGATAGATCGTGGTCCAGGGATCCTCAGGCGGAGCTAATTTGCACTGCATTAGCAGTGCCTTGGAAGTTCAGTCTGATCTACATTTTTCCACCATTATCACTTCTCCCTCCTGTAGTGGCCGTATCAAGCAGGAGCAAGCATCATTGATTCTAATAGCTCCATCATGGCCGCGGAGGCTGTGGTTCGCAGACCTGGTGGGGATGTCCTCATCTCCTCCATGGAGGTTACCTTGTTGCACGGATCTGCCGGAGCAAGGTCCTTTTGTTCATCAAAATCTAGATTCTCTGAGGCTGACTGCATGGGGATTGAACGCTTAGCCCTAGCCAAGAGAGGTTTGTCTGAAAGAGTTATTGATACTCTCATTCAAGCTTGTAAGCCGGTTACTCGTTGCATCTATCATAAGGTGTGGAGGACCTACTTATTCTGGTGTGAAGAGGGAGCATTCCCCTGGCATAAGGTCAGGGTTTCCAGGATTCTTTTCTTTCTCCAGGATGGTCTGGAGCAGGGCCTTTCTGATAGCTCCCTTAAGGGACAGATTTCGGCCCTATCTGTTTTACTTGCCAAGAGGCTCGCTGAGCTTCCAGATGTCCAGTCTTTTGTTCGGGCTCTGACTGGAATCAGGTCTGTGTTAAGATCTAGTGCTCCTCCTTGGAGTTTAAATCTGGTTATTAAATTTTTGCAGAAGGCTCCATTTGAGCCTATGTATGGAGTTGATATTAAATTACTGTCTTGGAAGGTTCTTTTCTACTGGCTATTGCATCGGCAGGCAGAGTATCTGAGATGGCTGCCTTTCTATGTTAGCCCCCTTACCTAGTATTCCATGCTGATAAAGCTGTTCTTCCTACTGGGTTAGGTTTTCTTCCTAAGGTTGTTTCAGATCGCAACATCAATCAGGAGATTGTGGTTCCTTCCCTGTGTCCTAATCCTCCTCCTTCGAAGGAGCGGTTATTTCATAATTTGGATGTGGTTCGGGCCTTGAAGTTCTATCTTCAGGCTATGAAGGAGTTTAGACAAACTTCTTCCTTGTTTGTTGTCTATTCTGGGAAGCATAGGGGGCAGAAAGCCTTGTCCACTTCCTTGTCCTTTTGGTTGCGGAGCATTATTCGCTTAGTTTATGAGACAGTGGGGCATAAGCCTCCTCAGGGGATTAAGGCTCATTCAACTAAAGCTGTGGCTTCCTCATGGGTCTTCAAGAATGAGTCCTCTATGGATCAGATTTGTAGGGCAGCTACCTGGTCCTCCTTACATACCTTTTCAAAATTTTACAAGTTTGGCGTTTTTGCTTCGGCTGAAGCAGCTATTGGGAGAAAGGTTTTGCAGGCTGTGGTGCCCTCAGAATAGGGTTCGCCTTTGTTTTTACCCTCCCGTTTTCATTCAGTGTACTCTAGAGCTTGGGTATATGTTTCCCACAAGTAAGGAATGAAGCTGTGGACTCTCCTCATATTAAGAAGGAAAACATAAATTATGCTTACCAGATAATTTCCTTTCTTTCTGTATGAGCAGAGTCCTCCCGTATTCTCCATTGGGCGGACCTAAATTTTTGTTTTATTATTATGGCACCATTTATACCCTGATATTTCTCCTACTCTTCCTTGTTCCCTTGGCAGAATGACTGGGGGATGAGGGAAGTGGGGGAGGTATTTAAGCCTTTGGCTTGGGTGTCTTTGCCTTCTCCTGGTGGCCAGGTTCTGTATTTCCCACAAGTAAGGAATGAAGCCGTGGTCTCTCCTCATACAGAAGGAAAGGAAATTATCTGGTAAGCATAAGTTATGTTTTTCTGCTATGCTTATGAAATAGCAGTATTTACATATGTTGTAAACAGTTTTCTCTGAAAAAAAACTAAGAAAAAGCTGTTTAAATTTAAAGGGACTGTCTTGATCCAATAATTATTCTTTATTACTTATTGTTACATACCAGACAAGCATCTTGCAACGGGTTCCACATCTTTAAGCTTGTAAGAAGTACGTGAAACTTTCATCTTGTCCAGTTAGCTATTTTCTTGTATGACAGTTTAGCAGTGCACGTTTAATATTTTTTCAGTTGGCCTCTGCAGACTGCCCCCTTATTTCAGTTCTTTTGACAGACTTGCATTGTAGCCAACCAGTGCTGACTCATAAATAGCTCCACAGGAGTGAGCACAATTCTATCTATATGACACACGTGAACTAGCACTGTCTAACGGAAAAATTGTCAAAATGCACTGAAATAAGAGGCTGCATTTGACGGCTTAGAAATCAGTTTATGAGCCTACCTAGGTTTAGCTTTCAACAAAGAATACCAAGAGAACAAAGCAAATTTAATGATAAAAGTACAATGGAAAGTTGTTTAAAATTGCATGTCCTATCTGAATCATGAAAGTTTAATTTTGACCTGACAGTCCCTTTAAAGGGACAATAAAATCAAAAATAAACTTAAATGTAGAACATTAAATTTTCATCAACTTTCCAATTCACTTCTATTATCAATGTTGCCCTAGTTTTCTTTGTATCCTTTGTTAAAGATTAATCCTAGATGAGCTCAGGAGTATTTACACGTCTCTAGCCATTTGGCAGCAGTGTTGGCACTATTGTGTATAGCAACAAATTTCCAAACACTGCTGCCATAGACTACTAAAGGCACAAGCACGCTTTTGAGCTGCTACCAGCCTACCTAGATTTACTCTTCAACAAAGGATACAAAGGGAACAAAAGCTAATTTGGTAATAGAAGTAAATTGGAAAGTTGTTTAAAATTTACGCTCTATCTGAATCGTGTAAGTTTAAGTTTGAATTTACTGTTTCTTTAAATGATGCAAATAAAAAAGTTTACTACAATGTTAATGTTGTATTAGTGCTTTAAATCTGTAGTGATTGAATACAGGTATATTTGCTACATTACAATCTCTTATTGTGGCTTTCTGTGGCTATAGAGCTGCTTGGGGAAGCAGGATGAGATGGATGAATTGTCTTCGGTGCCACAGGAAACGGATTCTTCAGGAGAGGAACAGTTAGACGCAGAGGACCAAGCACATTTGGTAAGAGTGAGAAGTCAACGTATGTGCTAGCTGGAGATCTGATATAGTAAACGACACTAGAGGGCGCTCTTGGATAACCAGTATGGTCCATACTTGTTAAAGGGACACTGTACCCAAAAAATTTCTTTCGTGATTCAGATTGAGCATGAAATTTTAAGCAACTTTCTAATTTACTCCTATTATCAAATTTTCTTCTTTCTCTTGGTATCTTTATTTGAAATGCAAGAATGTAAGTTTAGATGCCGGCCCATTTTTGGTGAACAACCTGGGTTGTCCTTGCTGATTGGTGGATAAATTCATCCACCAATAAAAAAGTGCTGTCCAGAGTACTGAAACCAAAAAAAAGCTTAGATGCCTTCTTTTTCAAATAATGATAGCAAGAGAACGAAGAAAAATTGATAATAGGAGTAAATTAGAAAGTTGCTTAAAATTGCATGCTCTTTCTGAATTACAAAAGAAATTTTTTGGTTACAGTGTCCCTTTAATAGCACAGAAGCTTAGTAAGAATAGTGGCATTAATAAGCTGTGTAGGATATAAATGGGCACGGCATTATAAAGCAAGTAATCCATATAACAACAATATATATCCCTGTTTGATTTATTTTAAAATCTGTTTAAAACTTAAAAGGAACATGAAACACATTTGAAACAGGTGGTAAAAGCAATTTTTTCTCTCTGAGCAACTGCTGTGTTTAAAATGCTGGTACACAGCGCATACTTAAATACAATTTTTTAAACAGCTATAGCTTTTATTAGAAGCATTTTTTTCTAATACATGTAAATAACAAAAATGCTTCTATGCAAAACTGAAATGCATCCATATGAATTCCAATTTTGGCTGGAATCTCCCATTAATTACGCACAGTAAAACAACCCTTTAAAGGGACAGTCAACCATAGAATTGTTATTGTTTTAAAAGATAGATAATCCCTTTATTACTCATTCCCCAGTTTTGCACAACCAACACAGTTATATTAATATACTTTTTACCTCTGTGATTACCTTGTATCTAGGAACCTTCTTCCAGCCCCCTGATCACATGACTGTGACTGTTTATTATCTATTGTCTTACATTTAGCATTGTATTGTGCTAGATCTTAAATAACTTTCTGTGCCTGAACACAGTGTTATCTATATAGCCCACGTGTACTTTCTGTCTCTTTGTGTTGAAAAGAGATTTAAAAAGCATGTGAGAAGAAGCAGCCCTCAAAGGCTTAGAAATTAGCATATGAGCCTAGCTATGTTTAGTTTAAAGTAAGAATACCAAGAGAAAAAAGCAAATTTGATGATAAAAGTAAATTGGAAAGTCGATTAAAATTAAAAGTCCTATATGAATAATGAAAGTTTAATTTATACTTGACTGTCCCTATAAGATTGTAAGATTTCCATTTCTTAGAAGTGGAAATTCACACTGTACAAGCCTAATCATGGTATATACCTGTCCCTTACAGGCCTCAGCAGAGGTGATAACACACTGCATAAATAATGAGTGTTGCTACAAAAATGGCTATTATTAACACAAGTAACAAGTCCTGATTGACTCTCCATATAGGAACACTGGTGGTGGAGTTTGGTTATAATGCATTCAAAATTGATCATAATTTATTACAAGGTTGCAGAATAATCTTATAATTATAAGGCAATTACTGTCCCTTTTTAATAGTACAGATGTTGTGATCAAGTATACAGTATAAAAA
This sequence comes from Bombina bombina, assembly GCF_027579735.1. Lineage (NCBI taxonomy): Eukaryota > Metazoa > Chordata > Amphibia > Anura > Bombinatoridae > Bombina > Bombina bombina. The sequence goes on along the minus strand of NC_069499.1, from coordinate 173,494,759 downwards.
TATATATATATTTTTTATCCACATGACCAGAATGGGTTACGCATTTGGTCATGGCACATCTGGTTTGAGGAAGGCTGTCACTGGTATGGTAGACACAGGTTTCTCAGCAGGCACAGAATACCCAGTGGTACTGTTGGTGAGACTGTCACGGAATACCAGATAGGTACAGCAGGCACATCTGGTTTGAGGAAGGCTGTCACTGGTATGGTAGACACAGGTTTCTCAGCAGGTACAGAATACCCAGTGGTACTGTTGGTGAGACTGTCATGGAATACCAGATAGGTACAGCAGGCACATCTGGTTTGAGGAAGGCTGTCACTGGTATGGTAGACACAGGTTTCTCAGCAGGTACAGAATACCCAGTGGTACTGTTGGTGAGACTGTCATGGAATACCAGATAGGTACAGCAGGCACATCTGGTTTGAGGAAGGCTGTCACTGGTATGGTAGACACAGGTTTCTCAGCAGGTACAGAATACCCAGTGGTACTGTTGGTGAGACTGTCACATGATACCGGATAGGTACAGCAGAAACATCTGGTTTGAGGAAGGCTGTCACTGGTATGGTAGACACAGGTTTCTCAGCAGGCACAGAATACCCAGTGGTACTGTTGGTGAGACTGTCACATGATACCGGATAGGTACAGCAGAAACATCTGGTTTGAGGAAGGCTGTCACTGGTATGCGTGGTGTCTGGAGCAAGGTGAGCATACACAAGTATCCAGTAAGTATGCTTTAGTCTCAGGAGCAAGGTAAACATACACAGGTATCAGGTAAGTATGCAATAGTAAGTTACAGCAGCACTTTGAGCAAAAAGAGTCTCAGGGCATAAAAAGTAAAATTAAAAAATACCTTTATTCCAACATGGTTAAAATACAATTAAAATTATATCATCATGATAGTAATTTATATTATCATGAAGATTTAGTCACATTGCATTTTTGTATTTTTGTAGTTTTGCATTTATACGGGGTTTCTATATATAGAATTTTTTGAGGTTGTTTAATATTAGCCTATTTAGATTGGGTATATTTAGTTTACTCTGAGAAAGGCTCTAGTAACCAACACTTTAAAACATTAATATATGCTTAATGCTGTTATTATAAATAATTGGTTACATAAATAGTTGGATGTTTTATTCTTCATTTTTTAGTGCATGTATTTTGAATAATTTTGTTTGTGATGTATACATATACACTTGTATTTTTATATATATTTGTATCTTGTTTTATTTTATCACTTACATCTGTCCTTTTAAATAGGGGGAACTGACGCCTATCAAACTTACCCTATGATTAAGTGCTTAACTGAGCACGAAACTAGTCAGGGAGTTTGTTGCTGTGTACTATTTTAACCATGTTGGTCTAAAGGTATTTTTTAATTTTACTTTTTATGCCCTGAGACTCTTTTTGCTCAAAGTGCTGCTGTAACTTACTATTGTGGACTATTTTTCGGCACACCGGCCGTTACATTCAGCAAGCACCCCTGTAACCTGTTTGCTGCTTGGATTAATCCGCCCCCGTTCACCGCTCACGCCGGAATTGCCGCGTCTGTAGCGGCTTGGTTGGTGTGTATCAGGTAAGTATGCTTTGGTCTCGGAAGCAAAGCGAGCATACACAGGTATCAGGTAAGTATGCTTTTAGGCAAATATGCTTGGTCTCTGGAGCAAGGGCAGCATACACTAGTATCAGGTAAGTATGCTTTAGTCTCAGGAGCAAGGAGCAAGGTAAACATACGCAGGTATCAGGTAAGTATGCTTTGGTCTCAGAAGAAAAGTGAGCATACACAGGTATCAGGTAAGTATGCTTTAGTCACAGAAGCAAGGTGAGCATACACAGGTATCAGGTAAGTATGCTTTGGTTTCAGTAGCAAGGTCGATGAGGCAATAACTCAGCCCAGGGGGATGGGCTAGGTGAGTTTTTATAGGAACTGAGTACTCCAGGTGGGAGATCCTACAGTTGGGACATTACTCTTTAAATCTAGGAAGCATGTGTCTGTGCGCCTAGAGAGCTGCTGTCGCAGCTGAAGACGGACTGGTGTTTTGGTGTCCTTCCACGTGGGATGCCAAGAAGGAGAGCGACAATTCCAGAGTCTGCAAAGACCGGTCTCCTCTGACCCGGTAAGGATTCTTATAGTGTCTACCTCACCGAAGATCTTAAAGAATTCCATGAAGTCTGCATTAGTGTGATCTGTGACATCAGGAGAATCTGTTGTACAAGTGTTACTGGACAAAGAGGTCTCACTAGTCTTGCCACTCTCAATTTTCACCAGCATTTTTGGCTGCTATGTTATGCTGTGCAGCTGATTTAGAAAAGCCTTCTGATCTCTCAGATCTTTGTAATTAGGCTTCTTTGAGTTTCATATAAAAATGGAGGGGCTGGAGAGGGTTCATTGTATGTTTTGCTGACTTATAATTTAGTGCTCTTATGGTTTTAGTTAAGTACATTTGAATTACATTATATTGTAATATTAGTATATGTCATTTATTAGTATAGACCCAAGTGTTAAGAACCATTTGTCATGGATTTTTTATCATTTGAAACTTACAAAGCAGACATATACAAATGCCTGTAGATTTTATTCATCTAGTTAGAATGCTCCATTGAGTTCTCCATTAATATATCAGCTAGAAGCAATGCATTCTTTACTCATGCGTGTGTAAATAATAATCTATTGATGTGAATGTTGTCTTTAATCTCATGTCTCTTGTTATGTATTATGAGAGCACATACTCTGGTTGTTAACTGTTGTTTTATCATCTTAGGAGCGAGTATTAATTCGGAGACATGATTCTTTGCCTTGCATCACCTCTTTACCTATAATTCCATGTGCCAAATTACCAAAGGTAGGTATAATTATTTGTTATTTGAGATACTTGTCTTTATATGTAGTCTCACTTACCTCATGAGAGGCTAGTCCTACATGGCATTTAGGTATTGATGCATCACAAATCAACACCCATAAGAAAAAGACTTGTGGGTCTTGGTGAGGGGAGCAAATAGAGGGGCACAAATGTGAGGGAACTCTAGGAAAGACAAGTGAAAGGCAAGAGTTAAGAAAGAGCATGGGGAATGTATGAACACAATTAAATAAGAGCGAGGGAACCTTTTGTCAGACAGCAGCAAGGGGAACACAGATGGAGTCATGAGTGAGGGGAGCATAGGGAGAGATTGGTATGAGGGGGAAACGGAGACAAACGTAAGGGAAGCACAGTTGGAGAAGATGGAGGAGACCACTGATACAATTCAATATAAAATATAAACTATTTTTACAATGTTGTTGCCATTGTAAACATGTCTTTATTTTTCAGATTGCACGCTCAACATCTGCTCAAGACTTACCTCGTCACAAGGACTATAAATTTCATCTGTCAGCTAACTTTCAGACAAGCATGAAAGAGCTTGAGATGTGGAAGCGGCACATTCTCAATCCAACAGCCACAATAGATAGTTTAAACCTTAACATTAACATCATTGAAAACCAAGTTACTGACACTCTTTCCAATGTCCCAGAAAACTCCAAAGTAATAATATCAGGGGCTAGAATCAGACCAAAGGTTGATGTAAACAATATCACAAAGATAAAACGTAAAAAAAGGAAAAAAATGCTGGACCCACAGAAACTGCAGCTGATCTTCGAGGAACTGAGCAAATCTACACATATTTTGGAAAGGTTAGATATAACATTACTAGCATGTACAATACCATTATTTTTAAATTTGCTAAGCAAACCTTGACAAGGCTCGGTTCCCTGTCCAGAATGACTAGATAATTAAATTGCAACTTTAGCTCGGATTCTTATGTTATTGTAGTTCCCCTCAGTTTACTTCTCCTAGTCACATAAGAAGAATACTGGAAAATTGTGTTGTTCTGTGATAAGTAGAAACAAGGTTTTTCTGCAGTTTTGCTATAAATTTCCATAATAGGTGAATATGAAAATTATTTGAATGCTTTTGCACATTGTTGCAATTCTTTTTCGGTAGCCAAACTCCACTCACCTTATTTTGAGGAGCCAATCCCGACTTCTTACTGTATAAGACTGAATTAGACAAGTTTTGACTCTGTTTATATTGTTAGTAAAGCTTGCATTGTTTTTCAGTTCTATAAAAAACACAGAAGTTACTCCCGGAGTGTCAGGGAGTGAGTAGTAGGCGTGTTTGTTGTATTGTGAATACAGCTTTTTGTTAAGTGCAGTCTTGGTACAGCTTCATCCCCGAGGAGGCATGCTGCTGCCATTCCCAAACATTGTTTTGCAGTTCGTTCTATAATGATCCCTGCTGAGGCTCACTAGGGACAGATATGTTTTAGGGTTTAACCAATAATGTATATTGTGTTTATTACTGTATATTATATATTTTTCTATAACAATAATGTTGGAAATATCCCTTTCAGAAATGGGAAGTCTTAAACTGCTTATTTAACCCAGTAATTAATGTATTCATCTTAAATATCAATTTAATCTCAAGCTTGCCCAGATGTTGAGGGAAAGCATATCCCAATGGGGGATATAGGATAGCTTTCCTGATCTTGAAAACTAAGTTCATGTAAATTCCGATTATGTTTCTTATTAGAATGCAATTATAATGGGTGTTTTTTCCTATGATATGGAGAGTCTACAAATCAATTCAATTACTAGTGTGAATTCAACTCCTGGCCAGCAGGAGGTGGCAAAGTGGACACCAGCAGAGCTGTTAAGTGTTACTGCCCTTGCCCATAATCCCCAGTCATTCTCTTTGCTTTGCTTATCCTTTCTGTAGTTTTCTGTGCTTATTAAATGGGGTATTTAGGGACTATTCCTTTCATATATTATCCCAACCCCCTTTTTTTCAGTAGCATTTTTTTAGATAAATTGTTTTTTAAGCTTTGCTCGCTTATTTTATTCTTTGCCTGCTGGGCATATTAAGGGTATGTTGGGGATTATTTTCATTCTCTTGCATATCCCTTACTTGCTACTGTAAAAGCTTTTCCTGGAATTTTGTTATAAGCAGTATTATTCTTGTCTGTTTTTACATATTAAATGTAAGTTTAATCGTATATACTGCCGAAGTAGCTTGGTGTTTAAGTAAGCAGTTTAATAGCTAAAAGCTATTGGTTTGATTACCAATACGGGTAAGATAAAAAAGGGAATTTTCTAGAGCTGAATTGGCCACCAGAATATTTTCCTTCTCTCTGTCCCTCTGGTATAATTTAGTGGTTATCACTAAGAGCTGGAGAACCAAAGGTTGAGAGTTCGGATCCTCCCTCAGGTGCGGATCATTTGTGTTGTGTCTTATTTTCTTGAATAAGACTTCTATCAGAGGATTATTCTGGACAAACCCGGCAAGATATTCTTCGTCCTGGAGGTTCGTTCAGGACCATCTGTCTGAGGTGCCTGCTTTCTTAAAACCTTCTTAGAGATGGTCTCTTTAGATGTCAGCTCAGATTGGGGTTCTCTATGATATTGGGGGATCTGGATTTAGACGGAGTCTGTCTTTCCCTTCTGGAATTGAGATAGATCTCCAATGCCTCTAATAGCTTGAGGTATCTCCCATCCTTCTTTAGGTGGTGTCTCGCATTTGTTCCTTTTCAGGTATTCTCTTTTCTCCTGTTAAGTGTAGTCAGTCCACGGGTCATCATTACTTATGGGATATTAACTCCTCCCCAACAGGAAGTGCAAGAGGATCACCCAAGCAGAGCTGCTATATAGCTCCTCCCCTCTACGTCACACCCAGTCATTCTCTTGCACCCAACTAATAGATAGGATGTGTGAGAGGACTGTGGTGATTATACTTAGTTTTTATATCTTCAATCAAAAGTTTGTTATTTTAAACAGCACCGGAGTGTGTTGTTTCTTCTCAGGCAGAATTTGAAGAAGAATCTACCTGAGTTTTGTATGATCTTAGCGGACGTAACTAAGATTCATTTTGCTGTTCTCGGCCATTCTGAGGAGTAAGGTAAACTTCAGATCAGGGGACAGCGGGCAGGTTCACCTGCAAAGAGGTATGTTGCAGTATATTATTTTCTAAGGAATGGAATTGACTGAGAAAATACTGCCAATACCGATATAATGTAAGTTCAGCCTTAAATGCAGTAGTAGCAACTGGTATCAGGCTGATATGTATATATGTTTACACTTCAGTATTCTGGGGAATGGCACTTCACTGGGACAATACTGTATGCATATAACTTTTAGCCTAACTTGCAGTGTGAGCGACTAGCAGCAGGCTTTTTAATGACATTTCATATAATTAGATTTTAAACGTTTGCTGGCATGTTAAATCGTTTAATTATCTGAGGTACTTGGTGAAAAATTGTTTTGGGCGTTATTTTCCACATGGCTGTCGTTTATTTTAAATTAAAAACAGTTTCACTGAACTTCCCTCACTGTTGTGTGTGAGTGGGAGGGGCCTATTTTGGCACTTTTGCTACGCATCAGAAATTCAGTCACAAGTCTGTTTCCTCTCCCTGCATGATCTGGAACGTCTCTACAGAGCTCAGGGGTCTTCAAAACTTATTTTGAGGGAGGTAATCACTCACAGCAGACCTGTGAGATTGTGCTTTGACTGTGATAAAAAACGCTTATATTTTAAATGTTATACATTTTTTCTGATATTAAGGGTTAGTCATCCATTGCTAATGAGTGCAATCCTTTGCTAATTTTATGCTTTTACCGGGAAAAATTTGGTTTTTATAACTAATCCGGTTCATTGTTATTCAACTGTCATAGTTTTTTCTGTGCTTCTTAAAGGCACAGTACGTTTTACATATTACTTGTAAATTTAGTTGAAAGGTATTTCCAAGCTTGCTAGTCTAATTGCTAGTTTGTTAAACATGTCTGACTCAGAGGAATATCTCTGTGCTATATGTGTAAAAGCCAAGGTGGAGCCCAATAGAAATTTATGTACTAATTGCATTGATGCTACTTTAAATAAAAGTCAATCTGTACATGTTGAACATCATTCACCAGACAACGAGGGGGAAGTTATGCCGACTAACTTGCCTCACGTGTCAGTACCTGCATCTCCCGCTCGGGAGGTGCGTGATATTGTAACGCCAAGTACATCAGGGCGGCCATTACAAATCACTCTACAGGACACAGCTAATGTTATCACTGAAGTTTTGTCTAAATTGCCAGAACTTAGGGGTAAGCGAGATCACTCTGGGGTGAGAACAGAGTGCGCTGATAATACTAGGGCCATGTCAGATACTGCGTCACAATTTGCAGAACATGAGGACGGAGAGCTTCATTCTGCGGGTGACGGATCTGATCCAAATAGAATGGATTCAGACATTTCAAATTTTAAGTTTAAACTAGAAAACCTCCGTGTACTGCTAGGGGAGGTATTAGCGGCTCTGAATGATTGTAACACTGTTGCAATCCCAGAGAAATTATGTAGGCTGGATAGATACTATGCGGTACCGGCGTGTACTGACGTCTTTCCTATACCTAAGAGGCTTACAGAGATTATTACCAAGGAGTGGGATAGGCCCGGTGTACCCTTTTCCCCCCCTCCTATATTTAGAAAAATGTTTCCAATAGACGCCACCACACGGGACTTATGGCAGACGGTCCCTAAGGTGGAGGGAGCAGTTTCTACTCTGGCTAAGCGTACCACTATCCCGGTGGAGGATAGCTGTGCCTTTTCAGATCCAATGGATAAAAAGTTAGAGGGTTACCTTAAGAAAATGTTTGTTCAACAAGGTTTTATATTGCAACCCCTTGCATGTATTGCGCCTGTCACGGCTGCGGCCGCATTTTGGTTCGAGTCTCTGGAAGAGACCCTTGACTCAGCGCCAATAGATGAGATTTCAAACAAGCTTAAAACCCTTAAGCTAGCTAATTCTTTTATTTCTGATGCCGTAGTACATTTAACTAAACTTACGGCTAAGAATTCCGGATTCGCCATTCAGGCACGCAGAGCACTGTGGCTAAAATCCTGGTCAGCTGATGTTACTTCTAAATCTAAATTACTTAACATACCTTTCAAGGGGCAGACTTTATTCGGGCCCGGTTTGAAAGAAATTATCGCTGATATTACAGGAGGTAAAGGCCATGCCCTGCCTCAAGACAGAGCCAAACCTAGGGCTAGACAGTCTAATTTTCGTGCCTTTCGTAACTTCAAGGCAGGAGCAGCATCAACTTCCTCTGCTCCAAAACAGGAAGGAGCTGTTGCTCGCTACAGACAAGGCTGGAAACCTAACCAGACCTGGAACAAGGGCAAGCAGGCCAGAAAACCTGCTGCTGCCCCTAAGACAGCATGAATTGAGGGCCCCCGATCCGGGAACGGATCTAGTGGGGGGCAGACTTTCTCTCTTCGCCCAAGCTTGGGCAAGAGATGTCCAGGATCCCTGGGCGTTAGAGATCATATCTCAGGGATATCTTCTGGACTTCAAAGCCTCTCCCCCAAAAGGGAGATTTCATCTTTCAAGGTTGTCAACAAACCAGATAAAGAAAGAGGCGTTTCTACGCTGTGTACAAGATCTTTTACTAATGGGAGTGATCCATCCGGTTCCGCGGTCGGAACACGGACAAGGGTTTTACTCAAATCTGTTTGTGGTTCCCAAGAAAGAAGGAACCTTCAGACCAATCTTGGATTTAAAGATCCTAAACAAATTCCTAAGAGTTCCATCGTTCAAAATGGAAACTATTCGGACAATCTTACCCATGATCCAAAAGGGTCAGTACATGACCACAGTGGATTTAAAGGATGCCTACCTTCACATACCGATTCACAAAGATCATTACCGGTATCTAAGGTTTGCCTTCCTAGATAGGCATTACCAGTTTGTAGCTCTTCCATTCGGGTTGGCTACGGCTCCAAGAATCTTCACAAAGGTTCTGGGCTCTCTTCTGGCGGTACTAAGACCGCGAGGAATTTCGGTGGCTCCGTACCTAGACGACATTCTGATACAAGCGTCAAGCTTTCAAACTGCCAAGTCTCATACAGAGTTAGTACTGGCATTTCTAAGGTCGCATGGGTGGAAGGTGAACGAAGAGAAGAGTTCTCTCTTACCACTCACAAGAGTTCCCTTCTTGGGGACTCTTATAGATTCTGTAGAAATGAAGATTTACCTGACAGAAGACAGGTTAACAAAGCTTCAAAATGCTTGCCGTGTCCTTCATTCCATTCAACACCCGTCAGTGGCTCAATGCATGGAGGTAATCGGCTTAATGGTAGCGGCAATGAACATAGTACCCTTTGCACGCCTGCATCTCAGACCGCTGCAATTGTGCATGCTAAGTCAGTGGAATGGGGATTACTCAGATTTGTCCCCTACTCTGAATCTGGATCAAGAGACCAGAAATTCTCTTCTATGGTGGCTTTCTCAGCCACATCTGTCCAGGGGGATGCCCTTCAGCAGGCCAGACTGGACAATTGTAACAACAGACGCCAGCCTACTAGGTTGGGGCGCTGTCTGGAATTCCCTGAAGGCTCAGGGATCATGGACTCAGGAGGAGAGTCTCCTTCCAATAAACATTCTGGAATTGAGAGCAGTTCTCAATGCCCTTCTGGCTTGGCCTCAGTTAACAACTCGGAGGTTCATCAGGTTTCAGTCGGACAACATCACGACTGTAGCTTACATCAACCATCAAGGAGGGACAAGAAGCTCACTAGCGATGATGGAAGTATCAAAGATAATTCGCTGGGCAGAGTCTCACTCTTGCCACCTGTCAGCGATCCACATTCCAGGAGTGGAGAACTGGGAGGCGGATTTCCTAAGTCGTCAGACTTTTCATCCGGGGGAGTGGGAACTTCATCCGGAGGTCTTTGCCCAAATACTTCGACGTTGGGGCAAACCAGATATAGATCTCATGGCGTCTCGCCAGAACGCCAAGCTTCCTTGTTACGGGTCCAGGTCCAGGGACCCGGGAGCGGTCCTGGTAGATGCTTTGACAGCACCTTGGACCTTCGGGATGGCTTATGTGTTTCCACCCTTCCCGATGCTTCCTCGATTGATTGCCAGGATCAAACAGGAGAGAGCATCGGTGATTCTAATAGCGCCTGCGTGGCCACGCAGGACCTGGTATGCAGATCTAGTGGACATGTCATCCTGTCCACCTTGGTCTCTGCCTCTGAGACAGGACCTTCTGATTCAGGGTCCTTTCAAACATCAAAATCTAATTTCTCTGAAGCTGACTGCTTGGAGATTGAACGCTTGATTTTATCAAAGCGTGGATTTTCGGAGTCAGTAATTGATACCTTAATACAGGCTAGGAAACCTGTTACCAGAAAGATTTACCATAAAATATGGCGTAAATACTTACATTGGTGCGAATCCAAGAGTTACTCATGGAGTAAGGTTAGGATTCCTAGGATATTGTCTTTTCTACAAGAAGGTTTAGAAAAGGGTTTATCTGCTAGTTCCTCAAAGGGACAGATCTCAGCTCTGTCCATTCTTTTACACAAACGTCTGTCAGAGGTTCCAGACGTTCAGGCTTTTTGTCAGGCTTTGGCCAGGATTAAGCCTGTGTTTAAAACTGTTGCTCCACCATGGAGCTTAAACTTAGTTCTTAACGTTTTACAGGGTGTTCCGTTTGAACCCCTTCATTCCATTGATATCAAATTGTTATCTTGGAAAGTTCTGTTTTTAATGGCTTTTTCCTCGGCTCGAAGAGTCTCTGAGTTATCGGCCTTACATTGTGATTCTCCTTATCTGATTTTTCATTCAGACAAGGTAGTTCTGCGTACTAAACCTGGGTTCTTACCTAAGGTAGTCACTAATAGGAATATCAATCAAGAGATTGTTGTTCCATCATTGTGTCCTAACCCTTCTTCAAAGAAGGAACGACTTCTACACAATCTGGATGTAGTCCGTGCCCTGAATTTTATTTACAGGCAACTAAAAATTTTCGCCAAACTTCTTCCCTGTTTGTCGTTTATTCTGGACAGAGGAGAGGTCAAAAAGCTTCTGCTACCTCTCTCTCTTTCTGGCTTCGTAGCATAATACGTTTAGCCTATGAGACTGCTGGACAGCAGCCTCCTGAAAGAATTACAGCTCATTCTACTAGAGCTGTGGCTTCCACTTGGGCCTTTAAGAATGAGGCCTCTGTTGAACAGATTTGCAAGGCTGCAACTTGGTCTTCTCTTCATACTTTTTCCAAATGTTCCAAATTTGACACTTTTGCTTCTTCGGAGGCTGTTTTTGGGAGAAAGGTTCTTCAGGCAGTGGTTCCTTCCGTATAAAGATCCTGCATGTCCCTCCCGTCATCCGTGTACTTTAGCTTTGGTATTGGTATCCCATAAGTAATGATGACCCGTGGACTGACTACACTTAACAGGAGAAAACATAATTTATGCTTACCTGATGAATTCCTTTCTCCTGTAGTGTAGTCAGTCCACGGCCCGCCCTGTTTTTTATGGCAGGTCTAAATTTTAAATTATACTCCAGTCACCACTGCACCCTATAGTTTCTCCTTTCTCGTTTGGTTCTCGGTCGAATGACTGGGTGTGACGTAGAGGGGAGGAGCTATATAGCAGCTCTGCTTGGGTGATCCTCTTGCACTTCCTGTTGGGGAGGAGTTAATATCCCATAAGTAATGATGACCCGTGGACTGACTACACTACAGGAGAAAGGAATTTATCAGGTAAGCATAAATTATGTTTTTCTGGGGTGTCCTTCTGGGAGGAGGTTTTTCTTTTCGGCTTATGTTTCTCTAAAAAAGAGTGAGTTCTTCAGTCAGAGGTTTTTCAAGGATAACTCTCAGGTGGTGAGTTCCATATTGGGATCTGATGGCGTCTTGTCTAAACGTCAAGCTTCCAAAATCTGATTCAGGATCAAGGGATCTGCTTACAGCTCTGGTCATCGTACTGGCAGTTCTATGGGGCTTTGGTCTCCTCCCCCTGTTTTTTCTTTTTGCCCTCCTTTCTCGAGGTATAGCCTGTATTATTCAAGAGCAGACTTTGGTGTTTTTCTTTTAGTCCCAGCTTGGACTCGCAGAATCTTGTAAAGATGTTATCGTTTCTCCTGTGGAATTGCATCTTAAAAGGGTCCTTCTTAGGTACTTTCCATTTTCCACCTTTGATTCTCTAAATCTGACTGCTTGAAGATGGTTCGCCTCGGCTTGCATAGACAAGGTTTTTCAGATAGGGTGATTTGCTCTATGATCAGGACCGTGAACCGGTATAGCATAAGAATTACGGTAAGGTATTTCGTTCTTCCTTTTTCTGGTTTGAATCTAAGGGTTTTTTTCTTTTGAAGAAGGTGAGGGTCCCTCACGTTCTGTCCGTTTCTTCAGGAGTAGGATTTATCCATCTGTACTCTGAAGGGTTAGATCTTTGCTCTTTAGATTATTTTGCTTAAACGTCTGTCTGTCTCCAGATGTTTAATCCTTCGTGTTCAGGCCTTAGTCCGAATCAGGCCTGTGTTTCAGTCGGTTGCTCCTTCTTGGAGTCTTATTCTGTTCCTTAGAGTTCTACAGAAGGCTCAGTTTTAGCCAATGCACTCTGTTGAATTTTGTTTTGTCTAGGAAGAGTTTTATCCTTCTAATAATTTTTTTTATGAGAATAGGTGGTCCTTGGTTCCAAATTGGGATTTCTTCCTAAGGACAATCCGCTTTTTCAACAAGGTGGTGTTGTTTCTTAGTTCTATCCTAATCCTTCTGCTCATAGAATCTTCTGTTACATAGCCTGGATGTTGTGTATGCTCGGATGTTCTATTTTCAAGCAAATAAAGATTTTGGAAAAAGCTCTCTGGTGGCACAGGAACAGAGAAACAGGCTGGGAACCAGGAGACCCAAGTTCAAAACTGGTCACGTCTGTGACGCATGGGTTTCAATCCTCTGTCCTTTTTTGTTTGTCTCTGGTACATATCAGGGCTAGCAGGCCGGTTCTTTTTCTTTTCCCTTTTGTTTAAAAAGGGTTATTTGGTTGGTTTATGAGTCAGCTTGAACTTATCCTCCTGAGAGGATTACAGTTCTTTCTTTTGCGCTGTCTCTTCTTTCTGGGCCTTTAACACTGAGGCTCTATGAAACAGATTTACTAGGTGATCGTCCGGGTCCTCGTTGCATAATTTTTCCGACTTAAAAAATAAATAATTTTTAAAAATGTTTTTTGCCTCGGCTGAGGCGTCTTTGGGAGGAGAGTTCTTCAAGAGTTGGTGCCTTCTGTTTAGGCCCGCCTGTTTTGTTCTCCCTCCCTTCCATTCTGCGTCCTCTAGCTTGGGTATTTGTTCCCACTAGTAATTGAATGGATTTGTGAACTCTCCATGCCATAGGAAAGAAAACAACATTTATGCTTACCTGATAAATTTCTTTCCACAACCCGCCCTTATTTATGTTTAAGATGGCTATTTTTTTGGTATCAACCTCAGACACCGCTATACCCTTGTGTTATCTTCTTTTTCCATTTTCCTTTGGCCGAATTACCTTGGAGTTATGGGTAAGGAAAGTGAAACTTTACAGCTCTGCTGGGGTGATCTTTGCCCTCCTGAATTATAACTAGTAATTGAATGGATTTGTGGACTCTCCATGCCCGGAAATAAATAAATTTATCAGGTAAGCATAAATTTAGTTTTTTTGAAGCCCCTTTTCGAATTTTTTCTAGGGTCAGCTAATCTAATTTTTAAGTAGCTTAATGTATGTCCAACATGTTATAATTTTCTTCATAAATGGAAAAAGTCCACAGCTGCATTCATTACTTTTGGGAATTCAGAACCTGGCCACCAGGAGGAGGCAAAGACACCCCAGCCAAAGGCTAAAATACTCCTCCCACTTCCCTCATCCCCTGGTCATTCTTTGCCTTTTGTCCCAGGAGGTTGGCAGAGAAGTGTCAGAAGTTTTCAGTCTCTTAAGGAGGTTAGTACTCTTCGGCATGGGACTGGAGTTTTAAGTAGTCGCTGTCTGCTTTTTTCTCTCAAGTCCATGGCAGAAGCGATGCTACTATCTGTCACACTTGAAGGGCTGTGTTCCTGTTCCACAGCGTAGATTCCGGTAAGGATGATTTTTTTGTGGTCTGCTCATGTTGGAATTGATACTCAGGATTTTGTGGTCACACTGTTTACAAAAGTCTGTCTGACTGTTCTTTATCCCTTCATCATAGGGGGAGACTCTATGTGGCCTTGACAGTGCTGGGGCCCTTGGTTTCAGGCTGGTTTTGACTGGGTACAAATCCTTCTGTCTTTGAGGCCTAGTTCAGACACGTGGTCCCTTTTTATGTCCGGTTGGTCTGGTGAGGGCGCCTAGTGATCACAATATGATTTGTGTGGTTGTCTTGTTTTATTTTTCAAGCTTAAGCTAGCATCATGAGAGGATGTGAGGGTCCGTGGTTGCTTAGGGGCATGAGGGATTGGTTCAGTCCTCATTCTTAATAAATAAGAAAAAGACTGGATATAAAAAAACAGAAAAAATCTTCAAATCATAAGCGCTAGTGAAAGCTTAAAATAGGTGACAACAGTGCATAAAAAACTTTTTATAAGTGATAATAAATATGAACCTACGAAATAATAGACCTTCAAAAATTATATATTGAGTGAACCTTAAAAAAAGGCAAAAAAAAGAGATAGGATTATGTGCAAAATCTGCATCAATTTAATACAAATATATAGAAAAATGAAAACAAATAGAACAAGTATACTGAACTCCACATGCGTTGATCAGGCGCAAATATGTAGCATACAAATTGCAAATATGAGACAACTCGCAACAATATTTAGAGGCTATGGTGCAAAAATAATTACAATGTAACAATAAATGGTACTAGCAATAAAGACAATAAAGAGAAAAAACAGGTGATTTCCAGACAAATTCAATCGACAAGCCAGACGTTTTGTCACGAAGTGAGGCTGAAATGAAAACGGCAGAAAAGACACTAATCAAAGGTATTCACTTTTACTTACACCGGACACGGTGAAGAGATGTATGGTTCTCCCCTCTGTGGCAAACGGCTCCCAACACTACCAGCATACACTTCAATACGGCAATCCAATATGACGATAGGGCAGGAACGGAGTATTCGTCCAAATCGCTATTTCGCCGGAAGGTAGCTGAGGTGAGTCTCTACGGAAGCCTTAGAGGGACAAAACACTTCAAGGTAATAGAGCAATGCATTTCAACCCGCAGTGGGTCTTTTTCAAGCTCTCGATGTACCAAACCACTAGCTATTTAAAGGTAGTGTGTTAACCTAATTGGCTTAAAATTGTGGGTGTCTCTAAATAAGCGACAATGAACATATAACAACAGCAATACTTCATAAAATGGAAGATCGCAATTAGACCACATAAAGAAATTAACATTTAACAAGAACATTTGGCCATATAAAAAAGCGGATCGTTTGAATTCATGCAGATCGGCAAATATCCTAAACGTTAATTTATAGAAATAATAAAAAATATATAAAATACAAAAATACGTATTCTGCATATCACATGAAAAGATATATATATATATATATATATATATATATATATATCTATAAAAATTATATATATATATATATATATATATATATATATAAAAAATGATAAAACTTAAAAAATGTAATGAAATATATATACAAACTATATCTAATTAATAATGAATATGTTTTGGTAAAATTAATTGATAATGAATATTTTATGAAAAAATGAATTGATAGTGAATATTTTATAAGATTTTAAAAAGATCAACTACAATGATCTTTCGGCGGCAAAAGAGGATCCAATAACTCATCATTCCTTAATAAGTTTCAGTGTTTATTTAGAATTCTTTCTAATAAATGCTTGTTCTGACTATAATTTGTGATAAATGGAATGAAAACACTATCCTTTTTTTCATCATTTTCAACATAATTCCTATTTGTGTTCTCCTTTGTAGTTAATAGAGATGTTCTGTCAACTGGTCTAACTTCTTTAATTCTTCAGTCCTCATTCGCCTTTCAATCTAGTGGGCCGGGACTCCGTTGAGATCCGCAGCGACATGCTCAATCGTTTCCGAATTTTTCGGGAACTAGAGTATTCCTTCCCGTTGTGGGTTGGAGGCTTGGAGGATTTAGGGCCTTCATACCGCCGTTCTTACGGTTTTGCCTTTCATGGTCTCTTTGGAAGTGTTCTCTTAGGTCTTGTTCCTTTTAGAGGTTCTCTTCCTTTGGGTCGAGACTTTCTGGACTTCGTCCGGTTTTTCTGGCGGCTTTGACCGCTTAATTAGGAAGTGAAGGCTGTGAGGCTCTGTCTTCCTTCAGGAGTTAGTCGTCACCATATCAGGGGCGATAGGAGGTGTTGTCTCTTTTTCCAAGCTTTTTCCTTAGGGGTTGTTTTTCTGCCTGGGTTCGGGATGCTTTGCATTCTTCTCACCCTTGGGTGTGGTCCTCTGGTACATTAATCTGAAAGGATTATGGAGACTATCCTTCTTTCTACTCACTTTCGGGTGACTCTGTTCTCGTTTTCATTTCCCTTAGTTCTGCCCTTGGGGCCTTTGGGCTCTAGAGAAATTGCGTAACTTTGTTGTGGCCTAGTACCTTGCTGGGGGGTGTTGAACTCCGGCTAAGGGGGTTCTCTTCCCTCTGGGCTGGGAATTACGAGTGAGTCCTGTATCCGTTCTTCGGGTTTCCCGGTTCTCATCCCCTGTGAGGTCTGATTGCTTCAGACGGGGTATCTTGTTTTCCCTGAGGGTGTTGTTCGTTCTAAGACGATTCTGGGTCCCGGGTCCGGAGTTCTTGTCTTGGATCCTACTTGGATGTCTGGAGACTTATGATCCGATGGACTCGTTCGGGACAACCCAGGTTTTTTTCAGGGACCCTATGTTGCGACATAGGGGCTAGCTCATTGGGCTTGCAAGCAGGTAGACCAGAGTTCACATCCACCTTCGGTACTGGATATAAACTTTAAGGCCTGACTTGTCCTTCGGACAGAGTGTGCTCCTCTATGGGGAATTTTTTTTTTCTGTGGGGTCAACAGTGGTGTCTGGATGATTTCTTTTTAATGACACGATGAGTCCACGGATCATCTTAATTACTATTGGTAATACCACTCCTGCCCTGCAGGAGGCGGGAAAAGCACCACAGCAAAGCTCTTAAATATCACCTCCCTCCCTTCACTCCCAACCCAGTCATTCTCTTTGTCTATGTTAAGTGCAAGGAGGTGGTTTGAGGTCCAGAGACCCCCAGGCAGAACTGATAGATGCCTTGGCGGTTCCTTGGACCTTCAGTCTAGCATACATATTTCTTCCGTTTGCTCTTCTTCCTCGGGTCATTGCTCAAGTCAAGCAGGAGAGAGCCTCAGTGATCCTCATTGCATCGGCTTGGCCTCGAAGGATTTGGTATGCAGATCTGGTGGACATGTCGTCTCTGCCATTGAGACTGCCGTTGAGGAAGGACCTTCTAATTCAAGGACCCTTCCTTCACCCAAATCTAGTTTCTCTGAAACTGACTGCTTTGAGATTGAATGATTAATTTTATCCAAGCGGGGTTTTTCTGACTCGGTCATAGAGACCATGATTCAGGCTCGTAAGCCTGTAACTAGAAAGATTTACCATAAGATATGGCGTAAATATCTATATTGGTGCGAATCTAAGGGCTACTCCTGGATTAGAGTCCGGATTCCTAGAATATTGTCTTTTCTCTAAGAGGGTTTGGAGAAAGGATTATCGACAATTTCCCTAAATGGTCAAATTTCTGCCTTATCTATTTTGCTACACAAACATCTGGCAGATGTTCCAGATGTACAATCTTTTTGTCAAGCTTTGGTAAGGATCAGGCCTGTGTTCAAGCCAGTTACTCCTCCATCGAGTCTTAATTTAGTTCTCAAAGTTCTTCAAGGGGCTCTGTTTGTGCCTATGCATTCCTTAGATATTAAGTTGTTATCTTGGAAAGTTTTATTTCTTGTTGCTATTTCTTCTGCTCGCAGAGTATCAGAGCTTTCGGCTTTGCAGTACGAATCCCCTTACCTTATATTTCATTCAGATAAGGCAGTTTTACGTACTTTTTACGTACTTAATTAAGATTTCTTAATTCTTAATTTCTTAATTAAAGTCGTTTCTGATTGGAACATTAATCAAGAGATTGTTGTTCCTTCCTTGTGTCCAAATCCTTCTTCTCAGAAGGAACGGCTTCTACATAATTTGGACGTGGTTCGTGCCTTAAAATTTTATCTGCAGGCGACTAAGGATTTTCGCCAGTCTTCTGCCTTGTTTGTGGTTTTCTCGGGAAAACGTAAGGGTCAGAAAGATACAGCTACTTCTCTTGCCTTTTGGCTTAAGAGTATCATACGTTTTGCATATGAGACTGCTGGACAGCAGCCCCCAGAGAGAGTTACGGCTCATTCCATGAGGGCTGTTGCTTCCTCATGGGAATTCAAAAATGAAGCTTCTGTGGAACAGATTTGCAAGGCTGCAACTTGGTCTTCTCTTCACACTTTTTCAAAATTCTACAAATTTGACACTTTTGCCTCGGCTGAGGCCGCTTTTGGGAGAAAGGTTCAAGCAGTGGTGCCTTCTGTTTTAGGTTCCCTGTCTTGTCCCTCCCGTATCATCTGTGTACTCTAGCTTGGGTATTGATTCCCAATAGTAATTAAGATGATCCGTGGACTCATCGTGTCATTAAAAAGAAAAGAAAATTTATGCTTATCTGATAAATTTATTTTTACTTTTTTGACATGACAAGTCCACGGCCTACCCTGTTTTTGATAGACATGTTTTTGGGTTATTATATACTTCAGGCACCTCTGCACCTTGTTACTTCCTTTCTCTCCTTTACTTCGGTTGAATGACTGGGTTGGGAGGGAAAGGGAGGTGATATTTAATAGCTTTGCTGTGGTGCTCTTTGCCGCCTCCTGCAGGGCAGGAGTGGTATTCCTAATAGTAATTAAGATGATCCGTGGACTCATCGTGTCAAAAAAGAAATACATTTATTAGGTAAGCATACATTTTCTTTTTTCATTCGGTCCGTGTTTTGATCATACTATGGCTTCATGTCTTGTGGACATATACACTGTTCTTATCTGGTCCCTTTCCTTTGGAGGGGATAGTTTATCTTCCTTATGAGTTTGGGTTTCCTCTCTCTGGAGGGTCTTTGTCCTGCCCTGTGTGTAGGAGGTTGGATCAGGTGGCTTTTTTCTGTAAGGGGCAGAAGAGGTTGGATCAGGTGCTGCTCTGTGGGCTCTGTTCCACCTGTTGGAAATTGAATTCTCTACATGGAGACTGTCTAAGAAAGTTGTGATAGGTCTTCCTACTGATCTTTTGCACTTTTCTCTTTTCCAGGTCCTAGGGGGTTCTCCTTGGGAGTGCCTTATTTTGGAGGAGTGGATTGGGTTGGCACCTGAGCTCTGTTCGGGTTGGTGAGTCCCCCCTTTTTCTTTCCATTCCCTGAGGGCTTGTGGTTGGGGTCTTTCTGTCCCCCTTGCTATCAGACATGTCTGTCACTTGGGCTGGTCTGGTGTTGGAGCAGGATCTGAGATCTGTTGCTCTGCTATTCGGCCTTGAAGCATTCAAAGTACAGTATGCCTTTTTGAGGTTCTCCTTTCTCCACATTGAAGATTTGTCGGAAGGACTGGTGGCTCTTAGATAGCCGGCGACGTTATCCGCTGGTTAGCGGATACTTAGCAATCTGAAGGATCCTATCTTCAGCTGCTTTCTACTTGCCCTGCAAGTATTTAAGTTTCAGAGTAATTTTTAGATAACTGCAGCGTGCAGTGTTTTTGCTTCAGGTGTTGTTCATCAGACCTATCTGAGCTTGCTGCACAAGGTTTCGTTCGGAATATTTCGGTATTCTGAGATACCTTTTTGCAACTTGGGGACCTTCATCTTCAGTTACTTTCTAGAGTGTGGTTGCACTGTGTTAGGGGAAGATCCTCTCTCTGTTTCAGATTCCTGGCCTTATCCAGTGGTTTCTGTATTTCTGGGGTCTGGGCATTGCCTCCCCTTGTTTCTATGAGACTGGTTGGTTGTCTGTTAGCCTGACCCGGTTTCTCTGGTTTTTGTTCTGTGTTTTTATTTAGGACTCGTTGTGCCCTTTTTAGGGTTTTTTCTGGAGTTAGCTGGAAGCCAGCTCAGCATACTAATGCTCTGTGGCTACTCTGCACTGTAGCAAACCGAGGGTTGCAAGTTCGATCCCCGGCAAGGTCTTCTCAGCCTTTCCTCCTTTTCGAGGTTGATAAAATGAGCAGCGCCTTGAGTCCCTTAAGGGGGATTAGCCGCGCTTTACAAGTACAATCATGTTTTCTCCACGCCTTTTCTTCTTGTGGAAGAGTACGGTTTGTTCCCTTTCTTTAGTAAGGGGTGTGTTGTTTGGAGACCGACTGCTGGGGACGGTGTCTCTTAGAGGCTGTTGACTCTATCGACTCTAGTTCCTGCGGTCTCTAGCAACGCTGTGGACTATATGCGGGTCAGTGTCCTGGGGCCTTTTCCTTTTTCCAAAGTTGTTCTTGGCTTTGAAAGAAGCAGGATTTTGTTGGGTAGGGGTTTTCAGGCCTGGTGCCCTCAGAATGGGCCGCCTCTTGTACTGTCACGTTCCTTAAGGGAGAATCTAAAAATGGAGATAATATATTTGTAATATCATATGGGATCACAACTGCTGAGTAGGAGAAAAAATAAGAATATATAAATTAAATTTGGAGTGTAGCAAGAAGATACTGAAAACCACAATAGTCACTATATAAGTGAAGATGATTTTCGTGTATCAGCAGGCTGTGATTTATGTTAGGGAAAAATAAGCGTATTAACCCTATTGCTGCCTGTTGCAATGAATACACTGAAGTGACAGCAGGGAGAATGTAAACTTATCATTCCCTTAGATCTAGTAAGCAGGACACTTAAGTAGAAACTTACATGTAAGATTTAAAGTTACAGGAATAAAGAGTATATTTTTATATATATGGCACCATAACATAAGTTGGGAAACTACAAGTACTTATACCTCAGGTAGAGAATGGAATATGGATCTAGATAACGGCAACAACAGATTCTGAGACAACTGATAGCAGGAGCGGAACACAGGCTTTTGAAACAAACTGTCAATGAGTAATAGTGCTGACAAGCATAAGGACAAAGCGTCGATATTTGCAGCATGTTACAAGTTTGCAAACTTACAGTTTGAAGAGAGGAGCTGGGCACAGGAGGTTGCCGAGCGGGGAAGCAGCTGGCGTGTGACGTCACCGTGATCAGAGCGGAGGTCCGTAGTTGCGCTGTAGTGTGAAAGCAGCAGCGGCAATGGGAGAGAAGTGAGATCTGTCAGAGTCCGGAAAATCCTTTCTGTGGGGAAAGACTTTAGACTTGATTTAGCAGAGGTAATGCTTCAGGAAGTGCTAGGCAAAGTGAGCCCAACTTCAGTATCCAAAAGATATAGGAATGCAGCAACAGATTGTGAACAGTGTTCACAAAGACAAGGCTCTGGTATTGTACAGGTAGACTTCAATACTAAGCAAGGTATGAATGCCTGGGGTGTGCCTTAAATAGGGTGGAGACAGGTTTGCAGGCAATGATTTGTTAAAGGGACAGTATTAGACAAGATTGTGTACTGGTTGTGAGCCTAATCGTTACATGTACCCTCACGTTTTTGCATTCAGTGTCCTCTATAGCTTGGGTATTGTTTTCCCAAAAGTAATGAATGCAGCTGTGAACTCTTTCCATTTATGAAGAAAAACTTAAATTATGCTTACCTGATAATTTTCTTTTCTTCAGACTGAAAGAGTTCACTGTTTCCCGCCCATATTTTTTCTGTGGGGTGTCTGTTATTTTTGTTCTTCTGGCACATTTTCACCCTGATATTTCTTCTACTGTTCCTTGGCAGAATAACTGGGGGATGAGGGAAGTGGGAGGAGTATTTAAGCCTTTGGCTAGGGTGTCTTTGCCTCCTCCTGGTGGCCAGGTTCTGAATTCCCAAAAGTAATGAATGCAGCTGTGGACTCTTTCCATCTGAAGAAAATAAAATGATCAGGTAAGCATAATTTAAGTTTTACAGGAACATTCCAAAGATACAATGCTAGAAGTTATTGAACAAATCATGCTATGGGCAGTTAAATTGATTTGATTAAACAGTGGCTTTTCTTGCAGTAGCTTATCTAATTAGTAAATTAATATTATTTTTTCATCGTTTCATAACTCAATACTGCTAATTTCTACTGCGACAAATAAATTGTTTTCTCTTGCATAGATCTAGATCCCTTGAAAGTCTGGCATGCCCTGAAAGTGCACACCCTACAACTCTACATCGCTTCCGGAGTTCCAGCCTTCCACGACAACTGGAATTTTATAGCTTTGTTAAGCGCTATGGTGGAATACAGGCTGATCAGGAGGTGCGGGAATGGGTGCGTGACATCTGGAACAAATGGTTTGATGAAGTCTTTCCACCAAGTCCGGCTTCAGTGGAAGAGACATTTGAGCAGTTTAATATCGCAAGTAGTGACTATATTCAACAAGATAGCAAGAAGGAAATGTCACTGTTAGCAGCTCTTGTATCTGTGCCCCCAGTTCTGGTAGAAGACCCAGTTGCATCTGTTGAGGATGTGAAAAGTGAAATTGTACATCTGTCACTTCAAATTGAGGGTACAGAGATGCCCTCTGGTTTTCACTACTGTAGAAGAGGAGCACTAAATAGAAAACTGGGAAATATAAATCCAGCTCTTCAGGACTTAAGTATGGTAAGTAGAGAGAAAGCAAATAAGCAAAATATTACAGAAACAGACAACATGTTTATACAAAGAGTCTTATTTTGTGTTAAATGATAATTATATAATTTCATGCTATTGTTGAATATATTCTTCACAGGCCATAGAACTACAACCAGATCTGGTAGATGCATACTGGCACAGACATTTAATTTATCTTCTGCAAGGAAAATCAAATGAAGCATTAGATGATTTGAACATCATTATCAAGCTAAAGAAATCCCATGCAGGTAAAATGTTTTGGGTAGAATCTGTATAGTTGTCAATTGCCTTTGCATAATGTACGTGTAATGTACATTTCTGTTATTGTAGTTATACAAATAGGATTTGTATAATTATAAGGCATTTTACATTCATACTTACGTTCTAAAAACGAATATTGACAAAGTTGACTTTGTAAATCAAAAGTAGCCAAAACATCTGATTGGGATAGTTCCTGCAGCTATTGCTATTCAACTTCTAGTGAGAAACTTTCCAATTTGCTTATGTTATAAACTTTGCTTCTTATTCTTGGTTGCTCACCCGATGTGTTTGCTAGCTCCCAGTAGTGCATTGCTGCTCCTTCAGCAAAGGATACTAAGAGAATGAAGCAAATGCCATACTAGAAGTAAATTGGAAAGTTGTTTAAAATTGTATGCTCTATCGGAATAATGAAAGAAATATGTTAGGTTTCATGACCTTTAAGGGTTTCAGATCCTCCATAGAATATTGTCTTACTCTGGGGGAAATTTATATTTTGAACGATTTGGTATCTTAAAGGGATGGTAAATCTTAGCGTTTGTGAAACACTAGGATTTGCCATTGGAACAAATAAAGTGGACTTTCAGTCATGAAGTATAAAATACTTCATGCTGAAAGTTCCTTTATTTGTTTGAAGCGTTTGCCATGCTGAGCTCCCCAGGCAGCCCACGGCAGAATGCTATTTTGCTGAGAGGTGATGTTTCTACCTCTTAGCCAATAGCCGTGTGCGGGCTATCCAGCTTGGTGCCAGTTGGAGCGCACGGCTATTTGCTAAGAGGTGGAAATGTCACCTCACAGCAAAATAGCGTTCTGCCGCAGGCTGCCTGAGCAGCTCAGTGCGGCAAACGCTTCAAACAAATAAAGGAACTTTCAGCATTAAGTATTTTATACTTCATGACTGAAAGTTCCCTTTATTTGTTCCAATAGTAAATCCTAGCGTTTGTCTTTACCACCTCCTGTTGGGGTTTTATTCCATTAATCAACCACCGTTTCTGTGAAGAAGTGTTTCTGCAAATTGCTCCTGATCCTGCTTCCCTTAATCTGGAGATCCCTTGATCTGCTTTCAAAATTCTTACAAAACAGAAGGAGAAAGTAAACCTACAGCAAAATGAAAGCTATAAGTACTTTACAGCAGCCACATTTGTTAATACTTTTAAGGTCCACATTTTCTGAATGGATCTTGATGCCCCTGTTTCCGCCAGAAACAGCAGTTATGATGCAGCGGTCTAAAGACCGCTGCTCCATAACTTGTCTGCCTGCTCTGAGGCTGCGGACATTAATCTGCCCGATCCTATACGATCGGGCTGATTGACACCTCCTGCTAGCGCCGATTAGCCGCAAATCTGCAGGTTGTGACATTGCACAAGCAGATCACCAGAACTGCTTTTGCAATGATAAATGCCAACAGCGTATTTTGTCGGCATTCATCGATGTCTGTCGGACATGATTCTCTGAGCGGATCATGTTGGACAGACCGATGATAAATCGGCCCCCAAGAATGGAAACTCGATTTAAGTATTTTGTTAGTTTGTTTTTAAATAAATTCCCTTCTTTCACTACGTGTAACCTCAGCGCTTCCATGCGGCTCTAGGATAAGTAAACCAGTCAGGTGCAGAAAATGTGCTCCAATCGCCATCTGTATTCTCATCTGGATTGCCAAAGAGACACTCTATTATTACATTTTTTATTCATCTGCTAAAAAGATTTATATTTCTGAGCATTATGTTTCTGTAATGAAAATAAACCATAGAAATGTTAAGATAGACAGCTAGACAACTGTAATTTTATTTCATACAATTTGCCTTTTCTTTACAGATGCGTATTTGTCCAAAGCTGAAATATTTAAAAAGAATCAAGATTACACTATGGCTATTCTCAGCTATACACAGGCTCTTAAATGTCGCCCCACTGACGATGATATATACTTCCGCAGAGCACAAATGTACGAGACTCGGGATGAAATTGTTCTTGCTATGGATGATTATGCCCAGGTGCCATTTTAAATAAGTCTCTTTTGATTGTTATACTTTATATTTTATGTGGATTTATACCTTACTTTCACACCTATAATGTAGTTAATTTACATTTATAACAGTAATGCTCAGTGATTGGTCGACCTGCAATATTACGAGGTATCTTCTCCATAGTGATCAGTCATGTTTTGTTCTATTGTTTTTGCTATTTATGGTGGGGAGTAACATTACTAAATGCTGACTGTTTTCCTCCAGCCCATGTGAAAAGGTAATGTAGCCAAATTGTTTATTAGTTTTATTTACTTTGATAGATTCACTTCCATTTATACTCAAGTCAAAGTTTTCCTTTTTATTGAGAGGTAGTAGAGCTAAAGCCTTGTCCTTTCCCTGCCAAAAATTAACACACATACACATGAGACTTAGAAACTCAGATTTCTATGGTAGTTTAGATTATGTTCATGTTTCTTTCTGATGTGTAAGCTTAATTAATTGTCAGAATAGTTTTATGTATATCCCAGGAATTCTTGAATTTTGTGTTTTGAAACCACAGCCTAATAAAACGGCTTGCGCTTGTAGGTATAATCAGATCTTATTACTTTATCACATTGTGTACATATACCTGCTTCTTTATCTTATATCTGTCCATAAACCAATCACCAATACTTGGAGAGAACAATGGAAAATTAACATTTTATTACTTTCTCTCTTCTATACCCCACTGGGAGTGTAATTTCTTCTACTGGTTGTGTTAACACAGCTTATCTATAGCTTGGACCTAAGGCCAAAAACTTTCAGAAAAAAAAAACACATTTAAGTGCAAAGTGGGTACTGGCAGACAGCTGCCAGTACCCAAAATGGTGGGAAATAGTTAGTGGGGGGAGGGTTAGAGAGCTCTTTGGGGGGATCAATGAGGTTGGGGGCTAAGGAGAGATTATACACAGCAGAATATATATATTTAAAAAAAAAAAAGAAAAAACAATAATGAAAAAAAGCCTTTTATTTTAGTACTGGCAGACTTTCTGCCAGTACTTAAGATGGCGAGGACAATTGTGGGGTGGGGGAGGGATGAGAGCTGTTTGAGAGGGATCATGGGGTGGGGTGTGTCAGGTGGGAGGCTGATCTCTACACTAAAGCTAAAATTAACCCTTCAAGCTCCCTACAAGCTACCTAATTAACCCTGTCACTGCTGGGCATATTACAAGTGTGGTGCGCAGCGGCATTTAGCGGCCTTCTAATTACCAAAAACCAACGCCAAAGCCATATATGTCTGCTATTTCTGAACAAAGGGGATCCCAGAGAAGCATTTACAACCATTTGTACAATAATTGCACAAGCTGTTTGTAAATAATTTCAGTGAGAAACCCAAAGTTAGTGAAAAAATTAACGATTTTTTTTATTTGATCGAATTTGGCGGTGAAATGGTGGCATGAAATATATCAAAATGGGCCTAGATCAATACTTTGGGTTGTCTACTACACTACACTAAAATTAACCCTACATGCTCCCTTCAAGCTACCTAATTAACCCCTTCACTGCTGGGCATAATACAAGTGTGGTGCGCAGCAGCATTTAGCGGCCTTCTAATTACCAAAAGTAATGCCAAGGCCAGATATGTCTTCTATTTCTGAACAAAGGGGATCCCAGAGAAGAATTTACAACCATTTGTGCCATAATTGCACAAACTGTTTGTAAATAATTTCAGTGAGAATCCTAAAGTTTTTTTATTTGATCGCATTTGGCAGTGAAATGGTGTCATGAAATATACGAAAATGGGCCTAGATCAACACTTTGGGTTGTCTTCTAAAAAAAATATATACATGTGAAGGGTTATTCAGGTATTCCTGACAGATATCAGGGTTCCAATGTAATTATCACCAATTTTGAAAAAAAGTGGTTTGGAAATAGCAAAGTGCTACTTGTACTTACTGCCCTATAACTTGCAAACAAAGCAAAGAGCATGTAAATATTGGGTATTTCTAAACTCAGGACAAAATTTAGAAACTATTTAGCATGGGTGTTTTTTGGTGGTTGTAGATGTGTAACAGATTTTGGGGGTCAAAGTTAGAAAAAGTGTTTTTTTTTTCTCCATTTTTTTTATAGTAAATGATAAGATATGATGAAAATATTTGTATCTTTAGAAAGTCCATTTAATGGTGAAAAAACAGTATATAAAATGTGTGGGTACAGTAAATGAGTAAGAGGAAAACTACAGCTAAACACAAACCCCGCAGAAATGTAAAAATAGCCTTGGTCCCAAACGGACAGAAAATGGAAAAGTGCTGTGGTCACTAAGGGGTTAATACACTCCGGCGGGTAAAATGGATCATTGGGAACAAATTAAAGGGGAGAAAATTTTTGAGTAAACTGTCCCTTTAAGTAGTTAGGGGATCTCTGAGCTTGTGTTTCCCACATAAGGTAACACTTTGAAGAGAAGTGCGTAAGAGAGCAGTGTAATGTAATTCTCCCTTGGGAGTTGTGGTCTCAAGCCTACCTCAGGTGTCACTGGGACTGGTGCTTCAGCCTCCTCTTGTTAGGTCATGTAGATGTACTCCCTCAGGATATCCTCTGTTTATTGAAGTATTGTATGGGCTCTCTACTGTATCCTAATATTACAGCTGGGTAAGAACAGTGGTGTGGGTGTTTGTTTGGTAAGTACTTTGATCTCACGCAGCCCACAGGCTATCAATAGTGCACATCATAGCCAGAGGACAACATGAAGGTAACATAGTTGAGCTCACAGTCCTAAGGCACAACCTTGACATCACAGGCTGAGCTCCTAGCTACTACACATGTGTGTGTGTATATTAATGCACAGGACATCACTATTAGGCATTGGAGGGTTGCTCAATGTATATGTATTTATTTGTTGTTACCCCTTTAAATGTTTGAGCCGGATTAAAGGTATTTATAGTTTTTGGCGGCTACTGTTTTTAGCACTCCCCTCTCTGAATATGTGCAGTGGGTTTTCTTGAGTGCTACGAGGGTACCGGGAGGGAGGTGTGGGGTTCACAGTGTGGAGGACTTCTGTAGCTCAGTGCGGGCTACACTACTCTCCGGAATGGAGAGCGTTAAACAGTTTTCCCGCTGCATAGGCATTTCCCCTGATCGCCGCTCCTCCCTCATTCTGCTGGCAGCCATCATTCACTTCAGATGAGCTTTGTATCACTTCTTATCGGTATAGAGGAGGGGGGTAAGATACCCTATTCCAGGAGTAGAGGGGTCATTATTTGTGGGATATCATTTTCTTGCACTGCCTTTTAGGCTAATTTTTGGGGACATTTAGCAACCTAGCTTAATATCTTGTTGACATTTGTGTTATCATTTATACTTGTTTATTACTGCTGTGTTATTCTGTTTAATTTAATTTTGTGACATGGAGCAGACTGTAACTGTCCCTTCTGGGTTAGAACCTTCAGAAGATAGCCCTACAGATTTAGTTTTTCCAACTAACTAATGTATGCTTTGCAAATACTACTGGCTGTCCTCCAACTTAACTTTGCAATACCTGTTTAAATTCTGTATTGCATTCTCAAATGTCTACTTCGGCTGCCGCAAGATCGAAACATTAAATTATATAAAGGTACAATACACATATAAAAAAGATACATCTCGTAAACTGTCCCGCCAATTGTATAATTTAATTAACTTAGTCCTGACTCATCTTATACCCAAATGGAGAGATAACTAGCCCAAATAACTTGTACTTATTTAAATGTTGTTGATACCAAATTTTACATTTTTCTGTTTTTCATGTATACTATTTTCTAGACCGAAAACAAAAACTTGTACATCATATTATTATTTTTCTATTCTCTTTTTACTGGATGTACAATGATGTGAAAAGTAATATGTATGCTCTTTTTGGTCAATAAAAAATATTAAAACAAGTGTGCGTGGCATTAAAGTGGAGTCTGGGCATTTCTTCTAAGTCTAGGACAGACTAGAGAGTGTTGTTAACAGAGGCATCCACTGAACTAAGTTACAGGCTTTCCTGGAGTGGCTAGACTGTGACAGATTGGTTAAAGTGGAAAGGGTCTGTTAACCCTTTCTGTGCCAAACAAGTGACTGGTGCAGGATTGGTTAACCCTGGTCGTCACAACTCCTATTATCAATTTCTTTGTTCTCTTGGTATCTTTATTTGAAAAGCAGGAATGTAAGCTTAGGAGCCAGACCACTTTTGTTTCAGCACCTGGGTAAAGCTTGCTGATTGGTGGCTAAATGTAGCCATCAATCAGCAGGCGCTGCTTAGGTTGCTGAACTAAAAATGGTCTGACTCCTAAGCTTACAGTCCTGCTTTTCAAATAAAGATACCAAAGGAACAAAGAAAATTTGATAATAGGAGTAAAATAGAAAGTTGCTTAAAATTGCATACTCTATCTGAATCATGAAAGAAAAAAAATTGTATTTCATATACCTTTAAAGTTTTCCCTGTTGCAGTGTCGGAAATGATATCCAAAGAATGGGACAAGCCTGGGATTCCTTTTCTTCCTACCCCAAAATTTAAGAGGATGTCTTCATTGATATGTATTGTGTATATGTTTATAATAATTTTTCATATTAATATCAGATTTGGGGGCCGAATTATCAAGCTCCGAATGGAGTTTAATTCCCCTGTTTCCGCCCCGGAAACGGCAATTATAAAGCAGCAGTTTAAAAACCGCTGCTCTATAACTTGTCCGCCTGTTTTGAGGCTGCGGACATCAATCTGCCCAATCCTATATGATCGGGCTGATTGACACCCCTGCTAGCATTTATCGATGTGTGGCGGACATGATACGCTACATCGTATCATGTACGCTCGCACTTTCATAAATCGGCCCCTGTGAGTCTAATGTATATATGTCTACACGTTAATGAGTTTACACATTAGTGTCATTGACTTTGTAATATGCATGCTAAGGCAGTGGAATGGAGATTACACCAATCTATCTCAGTTAATTTGGTTGGATCCCTTTCTCAGACAGTCCTTTTCTTGGTGGACTGGAATGTCTTTCTTCATCCGTCTAGTGAAATAATTACCACTGATGCAGGTCTCTCAGGTTGGGGGTGGCCTGGAGTTCTCGTAGATCTCAGGGGGTTTGTTCTCCTCAAGAGGCAAGGTTACTAATCCATATCTTAGAACTTTGTGCTAACTTGTGAGCACTTCAGGCTTGGCCTCTTCTCAGGAAAGTTCAATTTATTTGTTTTGGATCCAACAACATCACTGTGTTGGCCTATATTAATCACCAAGGAGGTACTCACAGTTCATTAGCAATAAAGGAGGTTTCTCGCATTCTAGTTTGGGCGGAATCCCATCAGTGTAAAATTTCGGCAATTCACATTCCCTGAGTCAACAATTGGGAGGCAGATCACTTGAGTCGTCAAACTCTTCATTCAGGAGAATGGTCCCTCAGTCAGAATATTTTCGGTCAATTGGTACATCGCTTGATGACGTTGCATTTAAATCACAAGCTTCCCAGATATGGAGTGAGGTCAAGGGACTATCAAGCAGAACTGATAGATGCAATAGTTGTTCCTTGGCCATTTCATCTAGTTTACCTTTTTCCTACAATTATGCTTCTTCCAAGAGTGATAGCTCGGATCAAACAGGAAATACTTCAGCAATCCTAATAGCTACTACATGGCTTTGCAGGGCTTAAAATGCTGATCTGGTTCCAGTGTTCCACTATGGCATCTTCCTTAGCGTCCATATTTGTTATGTCAATGTCCCTTTTATCAAAATCTTCACTCTCAATTTGACTGAGGTTGAATGGTTAGTCCTTACTCAGAGGTTTTTCTGACTCGGTGGTAGATACCCTAATTATGGTTCGTAAGCCAGTCACTAGGAAAATGTTTGTCTTATTCCATACAAATCTTGCTAAACTTCCAGATTATCAGGCTTTTGGGCAGGCTCTGGTTAGAATCAGACTGGTTATAAAGCCTATTGCTCCTCCTTGGAATCTCAACTTAGTTTGGAGAGTTTTGCAATCTCCTCCATTTGAACCTATGCACAAATTGGACCTTCAGTTGTTGTCCTGGAAGGTTTGTGTCTATTAGTTATTTATTCTGCCAGGATGGTCTCTTAAGTTGTCAGCTCTCTCCTGTGATCCTCTGTATCTAGTGTTCCCTCGGGATAAAGCTGTTTTACGTACTCATTCTAGTTTCTTACCTCAAGTGGTTTCTTCTGAGAATATTAATAAGGAAATTGTAGTACCTTCTTCATGTCCTAATTCTAAAAATTCTAAAGAAAGTTTGTTGCACAATTTAGATGTGTTCAGGGCTCTGGAATTGTATTTGCAAGCCACTAAATCATTTTTGTGAGTCCTCAAGTTGATTTGTTTTGTTTTTATGCAAAAGTAAGGACCGGAAGGTGATGTCTGTTTTCTTAGTTTCCTGGTTAAAAAGTTTGATTCATAGGGCTTACTTGAAGGCCAAACAGTTTCTGCCTTTATGTATTACATCTCATTCAACTCATTCAGTATATACTTCCTGGGCCTTTAAGAGTGAGGTTTCAGTAGATCAAATTTGCAAGGCAGCAACTTTGTCTTCTTTGCATACTTTTTCTACATTTTGACAGGAAAGTTCTTCAGGCTGTCATTTTCGGTAAATATGTGCCTGCCTTTTTTATTTTGTCCCACAAATTTTTTTCCTGGACTCCATAACTTAGCTATTAGTTCCCAGCAGTCTAGAATCGTGGATGGTCGCCACCTTAAGAAAGAAAACATAATTTATTCTTTTCTGATAAATTTCTTTCTTTCTTGGTTGTGAGAGTCCATGATCCTGACCATTTTTCCTTTTCTTTCCATAAGGCAGGGAGAGTCCACGACTTCATTCCTTACTGTTGGGAAATACAACACCTGGCCACTAGGAGGAGGCAAAGACACCCCAGCCAAAGGCTTAAATATCACTCCCACTTCCTTAGCTTAGCTACTGCTCCAAGAATATTTATGAAGGTTCTGGGAGCTCTCCTAGCGGTTGCCAGATCAAAAGGTATCACAGTAGCACCTTACCTGGACGATACCTTGGTACAGGCACCATCTTTTCGTCTAGCAAGGGAGCACTTGGTATTCCTTCTAACTCTTCTTCGGTCACATGAATGGAAGATAGACTTGGAAAAGAGTTCTCTTACTCCAAATACCAGGGTGAATTGCCTGGGTACAGTTAAAGGGACAGTCTACAATAGAATTGTTATTGTTTTAAAAGATAGATAATACCTTTATTACCCATTCCCCAGTTTTGCATAACTAACAGAGTTATATTAATATACTTTTTACCTCTGTGATTACCTTGTATCTAAGAACCTTCTTCCAGTCCCCTGATCACATGACTCTGACTGTTTATTATCTATTGACTTGCATTAAGTATTGTCTTGTGCTAACTCTTAAATAACTCCCTGTGCATTAACACAGTGCTATCTATATGACCCACATGAACTTATCAGTCTCTTGTTGTGAAAAGGAATTTAAAAAGCGTGTGATAAGAGGCAGCCCTCAAGGGCTTAGAAATTAGCATATGAGCCTACCTAGGTTTTTTTTTCAAATAAGAATACCAAAAGAACAAAGCAAATTTGATGATAAAAGTACATTGGAAAGTTGATTAAAATTAAAAGTCCTATCTGAATAATGAAAGTTTAATTTTGACTAGACTGTCCCTTTAAAGACTCGGTATCCATGAAGACGTTGCAAGCTAACATCAGCTTGCCTTACCCTCCAGGCCTCCAAAGTCCTTTGGTGGCACAGTGTATGGAGTTGATTGGCCTCATGGTGTCCTGTATGGACATCATTCCTTTTGCCAGATTCCATCTCAGACCCTTACAACTATGCATTCTGAGACAATGGAACACGACCATTTAGACCTGTCCCAAAGGATAATACTGGACAGCCTGTCGAGAGATTCGCTCTCTTGGTGGCTCTGTCAAGATCACCTGTCCCAAGGCACTTGCTTCTTGAGACTGTCCTGGGAGATTGTGACTGCGGACGCAAGTATATCCGGCTTGGGAGCCATTTGGGGTGCCAGGATGGCACATATCCACGTTCCCAATCAATATTTCTTCTGTTATGTGTGATCAGTCCACGGGTCATCATTACTTCTGGGATATAACTCCTCCCCAACAGGAAATGCAAGAGGATTCACCCAGCAGAGCTGCATATAGCTCCTCCCCTCTACGTCAGTCCCAGTCATTCTCTTGCACCCAACGACTAGATAGGATGTGTGAGAGGACTATGGTGATTATACTTAGTTTTTATGACTTCAATCAAAAGTTTGTTATTTTAAAATAGCACCGGAGCGTGTTATTACTTCTCTGGCAGAGTTTGAGGAAGAATCTGACAGAGATTTTTTACTATGATTTTAACCGGAGTCGTTAAGATCATATTGCTGTTCTCGACCATCTGAGGGAGGTAAAGGCTTCAGATCAGGGGACAGCGGGCAGATGAATCTGCATTGAGGTATGTGGCAGTTTTTATTTTCTGAATGGAATTGATGAGAAAAGCCTGCCATACCGTTAAAATGACATGTATGTATACACTTCAGTATTCTGGGGATGGTATTTCACCGGAACTACTGTGTTAAAGGTCACTAATCCTTTTAATAACTATTCTCATGTTAAACGTTTTTGCTGGAATGTAGAATCGTTTACATTGCTGAGGTACTGTGTGAATAAATATTTGGGCATTATTTTCCACTTGGCAGTTTTTTGCTTTATTTGTGACAGTTTCGTTTCTCTTCACTGCTGTGTGGGAGAGGGAGGGGCCGTTTTTGGCGCTCTTTGCTACGCATCAAAAAATTCCAGTCAGCTACTTTTATATTTCCTGCATGATCCGGTTCATCTCTGACAGATCTCAGGGGTCTTCAAACTTCTTTGAAGGGAGGTAAATTCTCTCAGCAGAGCTGTGAGAATTCTTATAGGGACTGTGTATAAAAAACGTTGTTTTGTTTTCTTATGTACAAATTTAATTAGTGTTGTTTTTTACTAATGGGAACAAACCTTTGCTAAAAGTTGTGTTGTTTTAAAGTTTGATGCAATAACTGTTTTTCAGTTCATTATTTCAACTGTCATTTAATCGTTAGTACCTCTTTGAGGCACAGTGCGTTTTTTTGCTAAAAAAGATTATAACCAAGTTGTAAGTTTTCTTGCTAGTGTGTTAAACATGTCTGACTCAGAGGAAGATATCTGTGTCATTTGTTCCAATGCCAAGGTGGAGCCCAATAGAAATTTATGTACTAACTGTATTGATGCTACTTTAAATAAAAGTCAATCTGTACAATGTGAACAAATTTCACCAAACAGCGAGGGGAGAGTTATGCCGACTAACTCGCCTCACGCGACAGTACCTGCATCTCCCGCCCGGGAGGTGCGTGATATTTTGGCGCCTAGTACATCTGGGCGGCCATTACAGATAACATTACAAGATATGGCTACTGTTATGACTGAAGTTTTGTCTAAATTACCTGAACTAAGAGGCAAGCGTGATCACTCTGGGGTGAGAACAGAGTGCGCTGACAATGCTAGGGCCATGTCTGATACTGCGTCACAGCTCGCAGAGCATGAGGACGGAGAGCTTCATTCTGTGGGTGACGGTTCTGATCCAAACAGATTGGACTCAGATATTTCAAATTTTAAATTTAAATTGGAGAACCTCCGTGTACTACTAGGGGAGGTCTTAGCAGCTCTCAACGATTGTAACACTGTTGCAATACCAGAGAAACTGTGTAGGTTGGATAAATACTTTGCGGTACCGGCGAGTACTGACGTTTTTCCTATACCTAAGAGACTAACTGAAATTGTTACTAAGGAGTGGGATAGACCCGGTGTGCCGTTCTCACCCCCTCCAATATTTAGAAAGATGTTTCCAATAGACGCCACCACTCGGGACTTATGGCAAACGGTCCCCAAGGTGGAGGGAGCAGTTTCTACTTTAGCTAAGCGTACCACTATCCCGGTGGAGGATAGCTGTGCTTTCTCAGATCCAATGGATAAAAAATTAGAGGGTTACCTTAAGAAAATGTTTGTTCAACAAGGTTTTATATTACAACCCCTTGCATGTATCGCGCCGATTACGGCTGCGGCAGCATTTTGGATTGAGTCGCTTGAAGAGAACCTTAGTTCCTCTACGCTAGACGACATTACGGACAGGCTTAGAGTCCTTAAACTAGCTAATTCTTTCATTTCGGAGGCCGTAGTACATTTAACCAAACTTACGGCTAAGAACTCAGGATTCGCCATACAGGCACGCAGGGCACTGTGGCTAAAATCCTGGTCAGCTGATGTTACTTCTAAGTCCAAATTACTTAATATACCTTTCAAGGGGCAGTCCTTATTCGGGCCCGGTTTGAAAGAAATTATCGCTGACATTACGGGAGGTAAGGGCCACGCCCTACCTCAAGACAAGGCCAAAGCTAAGGCTAGACAGTCTAATTTTCGTCCCTTTCGGAATTTCAAAACAGGAGCAGCATCAACCTCCACTGCACCAAAACAGGAAGGAGCTGTTGCTCGTTACAGGCAAGGCTGGAAGCCTAACCAGTCCTGGAACAAAAGCAAGCAGGCCAGGAAACCTGCTGCTGCCCCAAAGACAGCATGAACCGAGAGCCCCCGATCCGGGACCGGATCTAGTAGGGGGCAGACTCTCTCTCTTCGCCCAGGCCTGGGCAAGAGATGTTCAGGATCCCTGGGCACTAGAGATCATATCTCAGGGATACCTTCTAGACTTCAAATTATCTCCCCCAAGAGGGAGATTTCATCTGTCAAGGTTGTCAACAAACCAGATAAAGAAAGAAGCGTTTCTACGCTGCGTACAAGATCTGTTAACAATGGGAGTGATCCATCCGGTTCCGTGGTCGGAACAAGGACAAGGGTTCTACTCAAACCTGTTTGTGGTTCCCAAAAAAGAGGGAACTTTCAGGCCAATCTTAGATTTAAAGACTCTAAACAAATTCCTAAGAGTTCCATCGTTCAAAATGGAAACTATTCGGACAATCTTACCCATGATCCAAGAGGGTCAGTACATGACCACAGTGGATTTAAAGGATGCTTACCTTCACATACCGATCCACAAAGATCATCACCGGTATCTAAGGTTTGCCTTCTTAGACAGGCACTACCAGTTTGTAGCTCTTCCATTCGGATTGGCTACGGCTCCAAGAATCTTCACAAAGGTTCTGGGTGCCCTTCTAGCGGTACTAAGACCGCGAGGGATTTCGGTAGCTCCGTACCTAGACGACATTCTAATACAAGCTTCAAGCTTTCAAACTGCCAAGTCTCATACAGAGTTAGTTCTGGCATTTCTAAGGTCGCATGGATGGAAAGTGAACGAAAAGAAGAGTTCTCTCTTTCCTCTCACAAGAGTTCCATTCTTGGGGACTCTTATAGATTCTGTAGAAATGAAGATTTACCTGACAGAAGACAGGTTAACAAAACTTCAAAATGCATGCCGCGTCCTTCATTCCATTCAACACCCGTCAGTAGCTCAATGCATGGAGGTGATCGGCTTAATGGTAGCGGCAATGGACATAGTACCTTTTGCACGCCTACACCTCAGACCGCTGCAATTATGCATGCTAAGTCAGTGGAATGGGGATTACTCAGATTTGTCCCCTACTCTGAATCTGAATCAAGAGACCAGAAATTCTCTTCTATGGTGGCTTCATCGGCCACACCTGTCCAGGGGAATGCCATTCAGCAGGCCAGACTGGACAATTGTAACAACAGACGCCAGCCTACTAGGTTGGGGCGCTGTCTGGAATTCTCTGAAGGCTCAGGGACTATGGAATCAGGAGGAGAGTCTCCTTCCAATAAACATTCTGGAATTGAGAGCAGTTCTCAATGCCCTTCTGGCTTGGCCCCAGTTAATAACTCGGGGGTTCATCAGGTTTCAGTCGGACAACATCACGACTGTAGCTTACATCAACCATCAGGGAGGGACAAGAAGCTCCCTAGCAATGATGGAAGTATCAAAGATAATTCGCTGGGCAGAGTCTCACTCTTGCCACCTGTCAGCAATCCACATCCCGGGAGTGGAAAACTGGGAGGCGGATTTCTTGAGTCGCCAGACTCTTCATCCGGGGGAGTGGGAACTTCATCCGGAGGTCTTTGCCCAAATACTTCGACGTTGGGGCAAACCAGAGATAGATCTCATGGCGTCTCGCCAGAACGCCAAACTTCCTCGCTACGGGTCCAGATCCAGGGATCCGGGAGCAGTTCTGATAGATGCTTTGACAGCACCTTGGAACTTCAGGATGGCTTATGTGTTTCCACCCTTCCCGCTGCTTCCTCGATTGATTGCCAAAATCAAACAGGAGAGAGCATCAGTAATTCTAATAGCACCTGCTTGGCCACGCAGGACTTGGTATGCAGATCTAGTGGACATGTCATCCTGTCCGCCTTGGTCTCTACCTCTAAGACAGGACCTTCTGATACAGGGTCCATTCAAACATCAAAATCTAACTTCTCTGAAGCTGACTGCTTGGAAATTGAACGCTTGATTTTATCAAAACGTGGTTTTTCTGAGTCGGTTATTGATACCCTGATTCAGGCTAGGAAGCCTGTTACCAGAAGGATTTACCATAAAATATGGCGGAAATACCTATACTGGTGCGAATCCAAAGGTTACTCCTGGAGTAAGGTTAGGATCGCTAGGATATTGTCTTTTCTACAAGAAGGTTTAGAAAAGGGTTTATCAGCTAGTTCATTAAAGGGACAGATTTCAGCTCTGTCCATCTTGTTACACAGACGGCTGTCAGAAAATCCAGACGTCCAGTCCTTTTGTCAGGCTTTAGCTAGGATCAAGCCTGTGTTTAAAGCTGTTGCTCCACCATGGAGTTTAAACTTAGTTCTTAACGTTTTACAGGGTGTTCCGTTTGAACCCCTTCATTCCATTGATATAAAAATGTTATCTTGGAAAGTTCTGTTTTTAATGGCTATTTCCTCGGCTCGAAGAGTCTCTGAGTTATCAGCCTTACATTGTGATTCCCCTTATCTGATTTTTCACTCAGACAAGGTAGTTCTGCGTACTAAACCTGGGTTCTTACCTAAGGTAGTCACTAACAGGAACATCAATCAAGAGATTGTTGTCCCATCCTTGTGTCCAAATCCTTCTTCAAAGAAGGAACGTCTTTTACACAATCTGGATGTAGTTCGTGCCCTCAAGTTCTACTTGCAGGCAACTAAAGATTTTCGCCAAACTTCTTCCTTGTTTGTCGTTTACTCTGGACAGAGGAGAGGTCAAAAAGCTTCTGCTACCTCTCTCTCTTTTTGGCTTCGTAGCATAATACGTTTAGCCTATGAGACTGCTGGACAGCAGCCTCCTGAAAGAATTACAGCTCACTCCACTAGAGCTGTGGCTTCCACTTGGGCCTTTAAGAATGAGGCCTCTGTTGAACAGATTTGCAAGGCTGCAACTTGGTCTTCGCTTCATACTTTTTCCAAATTTTACAAATTTGACACTTTTGCTTCTTCGGAGGCTATTTTTGGGAGAAAGGTTCTTCAGGCAGTGGTTCCTTCTGTATAATGAGCCTGCCTATCCCTCCCGTCATCCGTGTACTTTTGCTTTGGTATTGGTATCCCAGAAGTAATGATGACCCGTGGACTGATCACACATAACAGAAGAAAACATAATTTATGCTTACCTGATAAATTCCTTTCTTCTGTTGTGTGATCAGTCCACGGCCCGCCCTGTTTTAAGGCAGGTTAATATCTTTTAAATTATACTCCAGTCACCACTTCACCCTTGGTTACTCCTTTCTCGTTGATTCTTGGTCGAATGACTGGGACTGACGTAGAGGGGAGGAGCTATATGCAGCTCTGCTGGGTGAATCCTCTTGCATTTCCTGTTGGGGAGGAGTTATATCCCAGAAGTAATGATGACCCGTGGACTGATCACACAACAGAAGAAAGGAATTTATCAGGTAAGCATAAATTATGTTTTTGGAACTTCCGGCAATCTTAAATGCCCTGAAGGCTTGGGCCCTTCTGGGTTCGTCCCAGTTTATCAGATTCCAATCTGACAATATAACTTCGGTAGCCTACATCAACCATCAGGGAGGAACGAGGAGTTCCTTAGCGATGAGAGAGGTTTCTCAGATCCTGGAATGAGCGGAGACCCACATCTGTATGCTGTCAGCGTTACACATTCCGGGTGTGGACAACTGGGAAGCAGACTTCCTCAGCAGGCAATCTTTTCACCTGGGGGAATGGTCTCCATCCCGAGGTATTTGCAGTGATATGCTACAGATGGGGGATGCCGGAGATAGACCTCATGGCCTCCTGTCTAAATGCCAAACTACCCAGGTACGGGTCGAGATTGAGGGATCCTCCAGCAGAACTAATAGATGCTCTAGCGGTTCCCTGGAGGTTTAGACTCGTATGTCTATTTCCTCCATTACATCTTCTCCCCCGTGTGGTGGCTTGGATCAAACAGGAGCAAGCATTGCCGATTCTAATTGCTCCATCCTTGCTGTGAAGGACTTGGTTCGCGGATCTGGTGGGGATGTTCTCAACTCATCCATGGAGGTTACCCTGTCGCAGGGACCTGCTACTACAGGGTCTCTTCCTACATCAATATCTAGATTTCTTTCATGTAATTAGCAAGAGTCCATGAGCTAGTGACGTATGGGATATACATTCCTACCAGGAGGGGCAAAGTTTCCCAAACCTCAAAATGCCTATAAATACACCCCTCACCACACCCACAATTCAGTTTTACAAACTTTGCCTCCGATGGAGGTGGTGAAGTAAGTTTGTGCTAGATTCTACGTTGATATGCGCTCCGCAGCAAGTTGGAGCCCGGTTTTCCTCTCAGCGTGCAGTGAATGTCAGAGGGATGTGAGGAGAGTATTGCCTATTTGAATGCAGTGATCTCCTTCTACGGGGTCTATTTCATAGGTTCTCTGTTATCGGTCATAGAGATTCATCTCTTACCTCCCTTTTCAGATCGACGATATACTCTTATATATACCATTACCTCTGCTGATTCTCGTTTCAGTACTGGTTTGGCTTTCTACAAACATGTAGATGAGTGTCCTGGGGTAAGTAAATCTTATTTTCTGTGACACTCTAAGCTATGGTTGGGCACTTTGTTTATAAAGTTCTAAATATATGTATTCAAACATTTATTTGCCTTGACTCAGAATGTTCAACATTCCTTATTTTTCAGACAGTCAGTTTCATATTTGGGATAATGCATTTGAATTAATCATTTTTTTCTTACCTTCAATTTGACTCTTTTTTCCCTGTGGGCTGTTAGGCTCGCGGGGGCTGAAAATGCTTCATTTTATTGCGTCATTCTTGGCGCGGACTTTTTTGGCGCAAAAATTCATTCCGTTTCCGGCGTCATACGTGTCGCCGGAAGTTGTGTCATTTTTTTGACGTTATTTTGCGCCAAAAATGTCGGCGTTCCGGATGTGGCGTCATTTTTGGTGCCAAAAGCATTTAGGCGCCAAATAATGTGGGCGTCTGATTTGGCGCTAAAAAATATGGGCGTCGCTTTTGTCTCCACATTATTTTAGTCTCATTTTTCATTGCTTCTGGTTGCTAGAAGCTTGTTCTTTGGCATTTTTTCCCATTCCTGAAACTGTCATTTAAGGAATTTGATCAATTTTGCTTTATATGTTGTTTTTTCTCTTACATATTGCAAGATGTCTCACGTTGCATCTGAGTCAGAAGATACTACAGGAAAATCGCTGTCTAGTGCTGGATCTACCAAAGCTAAGTGTATCTGCTGTAAACTTTTGGTAGCTATTCCTCCGGCTGTTGTTTGTATTAATTGTCATGACAAACTTGTTAATGCAGATAATATTTCCTTTAGTAAAGTACCATTGTCTGTTGCAGTTCCTTCAACATCTAAGGTGCAGAATGTTCCTGATAACATAAGAGATTTTGTTTCTGAATCCATCAAGAAGGCTATGTCTGTTATTTCTCCTTCTAGTAAACATAAAAAATCTTTTAAAACTTCTCTCCCTACAGATGAATTTTTAAATGAACATCATCATTCTGATTCTGATGACTCTTCTGGTTCAGAGGATTCTGTCTCAGAGATTGATGCTGATAAATCTTCATATTTATTTAAAATGGAATTTATTCGTTCTTTACTTAAAGAAGTACTAATTGCTTTAGAAATAGAGGATTCTGGTCCTCTTGATACTAATTCTAAACGTTTAGATAAGGTATTTAAATCTCCTGTGGTTATTCCAGAAGTTTTTCCTGTTCCTAATGCTATTTCTGCAGTAATTTCCAAAGATTGGGATAAATTGGGTAATTCATTTACTCCTTCTAAACGTTTTAAGCAATTATATCCTGTACCGTCTGACAGGTTAGAATTTTGGGACAAAATCCCTAAAGTTGATGGGGCTATTTCTACCCTTGCTAAACGTACTACTATTCCTACGTCAGATGGTACTTCGTTTAAAGATCCTTTAGATAGGAAAATTGAATCCTTTCTAAGAAA
Source organism: Bombina bombina (assembly GCF_027579735.1). Lineage (NCBI taxonomy): Eukaryota > Metazoa > Chordata > Amphibia > Anura > Bombinatoridae > Bombina > Bombina bombina. The sequence continues at coordinate 173,453,580 of NC_069499.1, read as the reverse complement.
AGCTTATCTGTGTTCAGGTAATCTTCTTAGACCTGCTATATCATTGGCTGATGTTGCTGCAGCTTCAACTTTTTGGTTGGAAACTTTAGCGCAACAAGTAACAAATCATGATTCTCATGATATTATTATTCTTCTTCAGCATGCTAATAATTTTATTTGTGATGCCATTTTTGATATTATCAGAGTTGATGTCAGGTTTATGTCTCTAGCTATTTTAGCTAGAAGAGCTTTATGGCTTAAAACTTGGAATGCTGATATGGCTTCTAAATCAACTCTACTTTCCATTTCTTTCCAGGGTAACAAATTATTTGGTTCTCAGTTGGATTCTATTATCTCAACTGTTACTGGTGGGAAAGGAACTTTTTACCACAGGATAAAAAATCTAAAGGTAAAAACAGGGCTAATAATCGTTTTCGTTCCTTTCGTTTCAACAAAGAACAAAAGCCTGATCCTTCATCCTCAGGAGCACTTTCAGTTTGGAAACCATCTCCAGTTTGGAATAAATCCAAGCCTGCTAGAAAGGCAAAGCCTGCTTCTAAGTCCACATGAAGGTGCGACCCTCATTCCAGCTCAGCTGGTAGGGGGCAGGTTAAGTTTTTTCAAAGAAATTTGGATCAATTTCCAGAAATAGATCTGATGGCGTCTCATCTAAACAAGAAACTTCCCAGGTATCTGTCCAGATCCAGGGATCCTCAGGCGGAGGCAGTGGATGCATTATCACTTCCTTGGAAGTATCATCCTGCCTATATCTTTCCGCCTCTAGTTCTTCTTCCAAGAGTAATCTCCAAGATTCTGAAGGAATGCTCGTTTGTTCTGCTGGTAGCTCCGGCATGGCCTCACAGGTTTTGGTATGCGGATCTTGTCCGGATGGCCTCTTGCCAACCGTGGACTCTTCCGTTAAGACCAGACCTTCTGTCTCAAGGTCCTTTTTTCCATCAGGATCTGAAATCCTTAAATTTAAAGGTATGGAGATTGAACGCTTGATTCTTGGTCAAAGAGGTTTCTCTGACTCTGTGATTAATACTATGTTACAGGCTCGTAAATCTGTATCTAGAGAGATATATTATAGAGTCTGGAAGACTTATATTTCTTGGTGTCTTTCTCATCATTTTTCTTGGCATTCTTTTAGAATACCGAGAATTTTACAGTTTCTTCAGGATGGTTTAGATAAGGGTTTGTCCGCAAGTTCCTTGAAAGGACAAATCTCTGCTCTTTCTGTTCTTTTTCACAGGAAGATTGCTATTCTTCCTGATATTCATTGTTTTGTACAAGCTTTGGTTCGTATAAAACCTGTCATTAAGTCAATTTCTCCTCCTTGGAGTTTGAATTTGGTTCTGGGGGCTCTTCAAGCTCCTCCGTTTGAACCTATGCATTCATTGGACATTAAATTACTTTCTTGGAAAGTTTTGTTCCTTTTGGCCATCTCTTCTGCCAGAAGAGTTTCTGAATTATCTGCTCTTTCTTGTGAGTCTCCTTTTCTGATTTTTCATCAGGATAAGGCGGTGTTGCGAACTTCTTTTGAATTTTTACCTAAAGTTGTGAATTCCAACAACATTAGTAGAGAAATTGTGGTTCCTTCATTATGTCCTAATCCTAAGAATTCTAAGGAGAAATCGTAGCATTCTTTGGATGTTGTTAGAGCTTTGAAATATTATGTTGAAGCTACTAAATCTTTCCGAAAGACTTCTAGTCTATTTGTTATCTTTTCCGGTTCTAGAAAAGGCCAGAAAGCTTCTGCCATTTCTTTGGCATCTTGGTTGAAATCTTTAATTCATCTTGCCTATGTTGAGTCGGGTAAAACTCCCCCTCAGAGGATTACAGCTCATTCTACTAGGTCAGTTTCTACTTCCTGGGCGTTTAGGAATGAAGCTTCGGTTGATCAGATTTGCAAAGCAGCAACTTGGTCCTCTTTGCATACTTTTACTAAATTCTACCATTTTGATGTATTTTCTTCTTCTGAAGCAGTTTTTGGTAGAAAAGTAATTCAGGCAGCGGTTTCAGTTTGAATCTTCTGCTTATGTTTTTCATTAAATTATTTTGGGTGTGGATTATTTTCAGCAGGAATTGGCTGTCTTTATTTTATCCCTCCCTCTCTAGTGACTCTTGTGTGGAAAGATCCACATCTTGGGTAGTCATTATCCCATACGTCACTAGCTCATGGACTCTTGCTAATTACATGAAAGAAAACATAATTTATGTAAGAACTTACCTGATAAATTCATTTCTTTCATATTAGCAAGAGTCCCTGAGGTCCGCCCTTTTTTTGTGGTGGTTATGATTTTGTATAAAGCACAATTATTCCAATTCCTTATTTTATATGCTTTCGCACTTTTTTATCACCCCACTTCTTGGCTATTCGTTAAACTGAATTGTGGGTGTGGTGAGGGGTGTATTTATAGGCATTTTGAGGTTTGGGAAACTTTGCCCCTCCTGGTAGGAATGTATATCCCATACGTCACTAGCTCATTGACTCTTGCTAATATGAAAGAAATGAATTTATCAGGTAAGTTCTTACATAAATTATGTTTTTCTGAGGCTGACTGCGTGGAGATTGAAGGCTTAGTCTTAGCCAAGAGAGGTTTCTCTGAGAGTGTTATTGACACTTTGATTTAAGCTCGTAAGCCAGTTACTCAACGCATCTACCATAAGGTGTGGCGGACTTATCTGCACTGGTGTGAAGAGCGTGGTTTTTCTTGGCATAAGGTTAAGGTTGCCAGCAAGAATTTTATCTTTTCTCCAGGATGGACTGGAGAACGATCTATCTGCTAGGTCCCTGAAGGGACAGATATCGGCCATGTCGGTGTTGCTGCACAAGAGATTAGCTGAGCTTCCAGATGTGCAGTCCTTTGTTAAGGTCCTGACTAGGATCAGGCCTGTGTTTAGAAGGATGGCTCCGCCTTGGAGTCTCAACTTTGTTCTTCGTGTGTTGCAGCAGGCTCCGTTTGAGCCAATGCATAATGTTGACATTAAACTGTTATCCTGGAAGGTTCTGTTTCTGTTGGCTATTGCCTCTGCTCACAGAGTCTCAGAGATTTCTGCCTTGCAATGTGACCCCCCCCCCCTTACCTTGTTTTTCACACACTAAGTTAGGTTTCCTTCCTAAAGTGGTGTCAGATTGTAACATTAATCAGGAGATTGTTGTTCCTTCCTTGTGTCCCAATCCTTCCTCGGCGAAGGAACGTTTGCTCCACAATTTATATGTGGTTCGTGCCTTGAGGTTTTATCTTCAGGCTACTAAGGAGTTCAGGCAATCTTCATCTTAGTTTGTCATCTATGCAGGTAAACGCAGGGGTCAGAAGGCCACTACGTCTTCCTTGTCCTTCTGGTTGTGGAGTGTCAACCGCCTAGCTTATGAGACAGCGGGACAACAGCCTCCTGAGAGGATTACGGCTCATTGAACTAGAGCAGTAGCTTCTTCCTGGGCCTTTAAGAAGCCTCTATGGATTAGATTTGTAAGGCGGCTACCTGGTCCTCCTTACATACTTTTTCTAAATTTTACAAGTTTGATGTGTTTGCTTCGGCTGAAGCAGCTTTCAGATTAGGGTCCGCCTCCTATTTGTTCCCTCCCGTTATTCCTTCAGTGTCCTTTGGAGCTTGGGTATGGTTTTCCCAACAGTACGGAATGAAGTTGTGGACTCTCCCTGCCTTATGGAAAGAAATCAAAATTTATGCTTACCAGATAAATTCCTTTTCCTGCCAGGAAAGAAATGAATTTATCTGGTAAACATACATTTTTTTTTTCTAGTTGGCGGCAGTTCTAGTTTGCACCTCTTTACTTTTCTGTCATTCCTACTTGCTGTTTCTCCTGTTTCTTGGCTATGCGATGGACTCATCTTTCAAGAAAGCAATATTAGCACTCCACTTTGTAATACCAGCACAAGCTAACGTGAGCTTCCATAGGCAATGGGAGCCTCGTTCTGATGCGGATGATTACATCAGAACCTTGCGCAGGGAAGGGGTAAGTAGCGAAGTGATGGGCAGCAAATATAAATATATATGTATATGCTGATATCCATATATATTAATGTGTTAATTTGTGTATATACACATATTAACACATACATTTATATGTATATAAGCATATACATATATATTTACAGGGAACACACAGTTTCCATAGACCTCAATGTAGAGGCACTTTTCAGTGCCGTTTTTTTTTCTTACAACCCACTTACACCAACTTTAGACCCCAAAAACTGCCTAATGCTGTTTTTTTTATTTTTTAATACAAAAACTATAATACCCTCTATTTTGAGGGCATTTTAGAAAATTAACCAGAGATCAGACCTCCGCAAGCTCGCAGAAGCAATAACCAGCCACTTGTAATGGCTGATTATTTATTGTGTGCACGCAAATGGCCAAATTTGCCCATTTGTGAGCGCGTGATAATTTAGCGCTCCACTTGCAGTGTAGACGGTTGTTTATAGTGTACAGTATTTCTGACAGTTTTGTATTATGGCTTCTATATTTTGTTATAGTTAACCAAGAGCAGGTAAAATATGGGAGTTAATTGAGTTCTGTCATGTGGGTTTATAACATGTTCCACATAATGAGGCATGATAATTGTTTTATTTATCATAATTGTTTTTTTTCTTTACTTATCATGACCATGATTAGATTACAAATCCCAAAAACAAAGACGTTGCTTTTTCTGGTTTCAGGGTATATTCTAATTTATAATGGAAACAATTATAAAGAATTTATAATAAATCATTTGATAATCTTTATAAAATATTAAATAATGCCACATAATTTGTAAGAAGACATGATAGGTAATGTGACGCTATTTATAAATAACTAGCATTTATATTCGTATTTTGGCACAGATATTTTCACTTGCAATATTGATACCCATAATTGTAATATTTATTTCTGTTGTTTTCTTATTACTAAAAAATACCTTTATTCTGTGCAGTGTTTTTACAATAATCCGAAGCGAGCAGATGCACTTTTGAAGCACGGCTTATATTACTTTAATAATGGCAATTGGACTGCTGCAGTGCAAGATCTCAGCGCTCTTATCATGCTGGACTTTAACAATGTGGAAGCCAGGTATGATCATCATGTTGAATCCTGTTATGAATGTGAATACAAATCAAATTAAAGGTCATATAATCTGTTTAAAAGGACATAAAAATTAAATAATAAAATGTTTTAATGCGGTAGAGTATTTTATCATAGCACTATTAGTTGAATAAAATGTTAATGTACTACTGGTCATTTGCAGTGTTAATTTCGTTGACTAAAACTAGACTAAAATGACAATAAAACTAAAGAAATTCTGATAACTAAAATACGACTAAAACTAAAATGGCATTTTAGTCAACAGAACGGAGCTTGAGGGCCCGCCAGAAGGCTCGCCAGAAACAGCAGTTATAAAGCAGCAGTCTAAAGACCGCTGCTCCATAACATCGCCGGAATTCAACCCGTTTGAGTACGATTGGGTTGATTGACACCTCCCTGCTGGCGGCGCGAGTCTGCAGGGGGCGGCGTTGCACCAGCAACTCACAAGAGCTGCTGGTGCAATGCTGAATACGGAGAGCGTATTGCTCTCCGCATTCAGCGATGTCTGTCAGTCCTGATCCGCACTGTTGGATCAGGTCTGACAGACATTTTATAAATAGGCGTCTATGCCTAAAACTAAATCAAAATTTGCTGTGAAAATTAACACTTTAGTCCAGGTGTTATAACCAATCCATATCTAATTACTGCTCCTTTGTAAAATTAAAAAAAAACAAGGCTATCTTCTTGTTTATTTACAAAACTTGTTTTTATTTAATTTTAAGATAAATAAAGACATGTTATATACCACAACAGTTAAATCTGTATTGCATGTTCAATCCAAAATACCATAAATAAAAACTGGTTAATAAACCTTTACTCCAGAAGTATATAATGAGTTTGGAAGTTATAGAGCAGTGTTAATTCCGTTGCCAAAATTTTTCCCAATCTGTGAACAATCAATTGATTCTTCCTATAGAAATAAGAATAACCCACAAGTATGAGTTTAAGTTATGCTGTGCCTGTGCTAGCTGCACAAACCTTTTGTTGTCTTATGTTACTTGATACTTGTTTTAATTATTAATAGAGAACTGTTAAAGCTCTTATATTGGGTAATATGTGTAATGGCGTTACAGCCAATACAGTTTACAGTTTGTTTTTTTATATTTTAAAGTTGCACTTCTGTTTGTTTATGAAACTTGGTTTTATTTCATTTTAAGTTTAATAAAGACGTTATATATCACAACAGCTAAATCTGTGTCTGTATTGCATGTTTAAACCTTAATACCATAAATAATAACAAGTGTTATGTTTACTCCTGGAGTATATAATGAGTTTGGAAATTTATAGAGGAATGCTTAAATAATACATTACACTTTAACTAAACCACTTAGATTTTAGTCGACTAAAATCTACTGGAGATTTAGTCGACTAAAACTAAAACAATTCAGATGACTAAAATACGACTAAAACTAAAATGGCATTTTAGTCAAAAGACTAAAACTAAGACTAAATCGAAATTTGCCGTCAAAATTAACACTGGTCATTAGCTGAACACGACCAATGATCAAATCTGTGGGGGCATATGTGTGTAGCTGACAGTCAACTATTGAGTTTAACTCATGATCACTAATGCATTGCCCTCCATAGCTCACTTTAAAGTGATAGATTTGTGAAACGCTAGGATTTACCAGTGGAACAAATAAAGGGAACTTTCAGTCATGAAGTATAAAATACTTCATGCTGAAAGTTCCTTTATTTTTCTTAAAGGGACAGGCTAGTTCAAAATAAACTTTCATGATTTAGATAGAGAATGTCATTTTAAACAATTTTCCAATTTACTTTTATCACCAATTTTGCTTTGTCCTCTTGGTATTCTTGGTTGAAAGCTAAACCTAGGAGGTTGATATGCTAATTTCTAAGCCCTTGAAGGCCGCCTCTTCTCTCAGGGCATTTTGACAGTTTTTCACTACTAGAGGGTGTTAGTTCATGTGTGTCATATAGATAACACTGTGCTCACCCACGTAGAGTTCCAGGGAGCCAGCTCTAATTGGCTAAAATGGATGTCTGTCAAAAGAACTGAAAAAAGGGGGCAGTTTGCAGAGGCTTAGATACAAGCTAATCACAGAGGTAAAAAGTGTATTTATATTACTGAGTCGGTTATGCAAAACTAGGGAATGGGTAGTAAAGGGATTATCTATCTTTTTAAACAATAAAAATTCTGGTGTAGACTGTCCCTTTAAGCGTTCGCCACACAGCTTCTCAGGCAGCCCATGGCAGAACACTATTTTTTCTATGAGGTGACGTTTCCACCTCTTAGCCAATAGACGTGCAGGCCAGCTGGCACCAGGCCGGATAGCTAGCACGCTATTGGCTAAGATCACATTATAACAAAATAGCTTTCTGCTGTGGGCTGCCTGAGACACTCAGCGCGGTGAACGCTTCAGACAAATAAAGAAACTTTCAGCATAAAGTATTTTATACTTCATGACTGAAAGTTCCCTTTATTCATTTCACTGATAAATCCTAGCATTTCACTTTATAAAAGTCAGAATTATACTTTCTTGATTTAGACAGAGCATGCCATTTTAAACAAATTTACGACTTACTTGTGTTGTCAGATTAGCTTTGATCTCTTGATATTTTTTGAAAAACATACCTAGGTAAGCTCAGGAGCAGCAATGCTCTTCTGGGAGCTAGCTGGTGATTGGTTGCTGCACACATCTGCCTCTTTCATTGGCTCATAAGATGTGTTCAGCAAGCTTCCAAGAGTTTATTGCTGCTCCTGATTCTATTCCTCAACAAAAGGGAAGAATTATAACTTATAATCAAATTAAACTGGAAAGTATAAAATTCGCTTTTTATTGCCTGAAGAAACGACCAGTGTTTGGTTGAGAAATGCGTTGCTTTGTAACAATAAAGCGATTTTTCCTTTTTATATTATTGGAAGTTGTCCTCCCACTTTTATTCCTTCTCACCTTACGGTTTGATAACACAAACTGTTTGTATCAACACTGGAAGCCGTGCAGTGCTGGATCATATCTACATTGTTATCTCTATACACATGCAGTTTTCCCGTAGCATTGCGGATCCTCCATCTTGAGGGGGCCTTTTTTCCCAGACGTTACTGCGCAGTTCAGACGCGGTGTCTGCGGCCTTAATGCTTTAACTCGCCCCGGTAAGCGCAAGTGAAAGGTTATATATTGCACTCATTCCCAGAGTACATCAAATAATTTTTGGATTTAACTGACTCCCAGAGTACATCAAATAATTTTTGGATTTGAATGATAGGGTTATCCGAGGATGAAGTTCTTTCTGAGACTTCAGAGTATGAACTTTCTGGGTCGGAGTCTGCTGCCTCTCAACCTCCAGCTGCGGAGTAACCAGATTTTAGTTTTAGGAATTTGCGCTTCTTCTAAAGGAAGTTTTTGGTGAATTCAGGGGTTCCAGAGGTCATATTGCCTGATGAACCTTTATTTCCTAAATTGAATAGAGTTTGAGGACAGGGTGGTGCCTTCCCTTCCCTGCTCCGGTTGTCCCGGGTATTCCACCTTGAACTGTACAGTTCCCTTCGGGTGCGACTGTCCCTGAGTGTTGTGCCTTATGTTACAGAATTGCACGCATTCGCGTGTTACTCAGACATGTTTTTTTAGTTATTGAACGACCCTATCCTTATTGGATACGAGAATACTCAGTCTGCTCTTCGAATGGCGCACCTCATTAGACATGTGGAGATAATGTAATCTCCTGATTGTCCATGTATTGAGATCTTTTCCAGTTTTTTTGGAAGATCAGGGCTCAGTTTGGCTGGTCCTGTGGTAGGCCTGTTTCTTTTTGGGCGTTAACTTAGGGGTTGCCTTGTATTTTATTTTCATCTGATAGGATGTCCTGTCTGTTTTCCTTCTTCCCCTCTGAGGGAGGATTTATGCGGCTTGACGGTTAGGACCTGGATTGCAGGCTGGTCCTGTTTGGGTTCAGTTCTGTCTGGTAGCTGTTCGGACACGTGGCGCCGCTCTGCTTGGCTGGTCCGGTAGAGGTGCCGATTACTCATGTTATCATCTGTGTTCAACTAAGCATTCTAGAGGACCATTGGGTCCGTGAGGCATGAAGGATTGTCTCAGTCCTTATAGCCTTCAATTTGGATGACTGGGTCAGTGGAGTTCCTCTGCGTCTCTCTCTCTTGTCAGACCCTAGAGCTCCTTCCCATGTAGTGCAGGGTTGGTGGGCTTGAGCCCTCTTGCCGCCGAGTTGGGCGGTTTGGCCTTTTTTCTTTTGAGGCCCTGGGAATTGTCCTTCTGGACTTAGTTCTCAGCAGCTAGTAGTTTATTGGGTAGTTCAGCTGCCTTGCAGCGGATAGGTTGCAGATTGTGACCAGCTGCAGCTATTGCACATTGACTGTGTACTGTCTAGCTGTTTTTTATGAGACCTTTTGGTCTTCCTCTGTTGTCTCCATGTGAGTTGGTTCTCCTTTTAGAGACCTGGTCGTTCCCTGTTAGGGGCACTGGGCGTGGTCTCCTTGGGCTTTGCTCAGAGCTGTGGATGCTGTGCGTCCTTTTCTCTCTATGATCCTCTGATTGTATGGAGGTGATGCGGAGACCAGCCTTTGCTCAAGTGATTTTGGCCTCGGGGTATCCCCTTGCTTGTTGTCCTGCGGCTGTTTGAGAGTCTATGGGCTCTAGTGTCGTTTCACGGCTTTTAACGCCTTAGCTCCTTTGGAGCATTGGACTTTGGTAAGGGGTGGACTCTTCCTTGGGTCGGGTCTTGGGTTGATCTGGATATTGCATTGATATCTCCCTGTGGTCTGGTTTTTTATATCAGACGGGGTGTTAAATTCTCGGATATTGTTTGTTTAAACAATTGGGGGCTCGGATCTGTTTTCTCCCTGGTGCTTACGGTTTCTGAGGCTTCACTCAGTGTTTTCCTTTGTGGAGTTGTTGCTGGACTTTTTGGCTCTAGGGCTGGTTCGGGGTTCCCCAGTTCCTTGGAACTTAGGCTATGTCCTTTTACTTGCACTAATTGACCTGGTCACAGTTAGCCAGGTTGCCTGAGTGCTGATGCTCATTGGGCTGGACTTACGCCTTTATGGTTGGTTTCTGTTGGTCGGCTTGCTGTGGTAACCTTATGGATTCACTACTCTGCAGGCGAATGGATTTGCAGTGTCTCTGCTGCTGCTATTGCACATTGGATGTGTGTTTGCAAGCTAATTCCTTAGGGGGATTCCTTCCAAGTTCATCTGCATTGGAGATTGATCTCTCCTTTAGCCTGTGGCTTTGTGTCTTGTGGGCAGGTGCTCTGCCTTTTTAGCCCCATCCCTTTTCTTAGAGTGGGGGGCTTATTCTCCTTCTTATGGAGGTGTGGTCCTTTTTCTGGGGATTCTCTTGGATTCAGGAGGTTGGAACTGAGAGTTAACCTTTCAGAGAGGGGTGTTTTTCTCTGGGTTGTTACGTTCTATTTGGAGTCTTGCTTGCTCCGTGTTGAGACTATGGTGGGCCTTTTGTTAGATTCCTTTGGGTCTTCGGCCTTGCCGTCTGTTTCTAAGGAGTCGGGTTGGCACCCGTGCTCTATTGGGATGGATGTGGCCATTCTTCCTCCCGTTTTTGAGCTGGTGTTGGGGTTCTTCTGTTCTGTTTTCAAGACCTACCGATGCTTGGGCTGGCCCGCTTGGGAGTGGGTTCTGAGATACATTGTCATCTTCAGGATCTAGGTTGGCATTGTAGCTAGCCTGGGTTTACAAGCTGAGGGTCCTGGGTTACCATTCACCTTTGGGTTCTGGGTGTAACCTCTCTCTCTCTTGGAGGTGCAGTGGGTATCGTTGAGGTTATGTGCTTCCCCTTTTGGAGCCCTGTGTGTAGGTCTAGCGGCTTTGATTGCCTGGAAGTGTGCCCTCTGTCTGGGAGGTCTTTTGCAATCTGTTCTCTTGCTGGCCGCTTTTTACTTCTCAGCAAGTATTCTGTGTCATCCTAATGATGGCTACGTGTTTCTTGACACTTTTTTGTCTGGGTCTGTTACACATTCATTTTTTGTCTGAATACTATAGTATTCTTAGTTCTGGGGATGTGAGGACTCCGTCTTCAGTTGTCTTTTGGTGCTTTTGCACGATGTTGAGAGAGAGGTTTCTCTGTTTCAAGGCCCGGTCCTAAACCTCTGGTTTCTGCTTGGTCTGGTCATAGCCTCCCCTTGTCTGTCAGGAGTCAGGACCCATTTGGGTGTTTGTGAGCTGGGCTCGCTATTGGGGGTTTTCCTTTTATGGATTTTGTGGTTACTTGTCGGTTCCCATTCGGTTTTTCTTGCCTTATCCCTTGGTGAGGGACCGCCTGTTGGGCGACGGTGTCTCCTGGAGGACTGTTGGCTCTGTTGAGTCCGATTTTGCAGTCTCTAGCTAGGCCTCTGGACTATCTGCAGGTCAGTGCCCTTGGGGCCTTTCCTTTTCAAAGTTTTCTCGGCTTCGGATGAAGCATTTTTTTTTGTTGGGTATTGGTTTCTGGCTTGGTGCCCTCAGAAGGGGCCACCTATTGTACCCTCCCGTTTTGGCATTCAGTGTCCTCTTTAGCTTGGGTATTGTTTTCCCAAAAGTAATGAATGCAGCTGTGGACTCTTTCCAATTATGAAGAAAAACATAAATTATGCTTACCTGATAATTTCCTTTTCTTCTGTTGGAAAGAGTCCACAGCTCCCCCACCCTTTTTCTACGTGGGGCATCTTTTTATTCTTCTGGCACCTTTTTTCACCCTGATATTTCTTCTACTGTTCCTTGTTCCTCGGCAGAATGACTGGGGGATGAGGGAAGTGGGAGGAGTGTTTGAGCCTTTGGCTGGGGTGTCTTTGCCTCCTCCTGGTGGCCAGGTTCTTATTTCCCAAAATTAATGAGTGCAGCTGTGGACTCTTATTATCAGGTAACCATAATTTATGTTTTTCGCTCATGCGCAACTGTTAATGCGACACTTATAATGTAGTCTATAGATCTTTGAAAGCAGTTGTGCAATAGTGTTCTCGCCAAAGCCTGTTTAGGGCCAGATGGCCAGTAGCGCGCTAACAGTTACGTGCAAGTGAAAAGGGGTTTATCGTGGGTGTTTGCACGCATCGGCTTTAGCGCTTGTATTACAAGTTGAAAGTTAACGGGAATGCATGATTACAGCGTCCTCCGAGCTTTGGTTGTGTTTTGCAAAACTAAAAAGTGTCACAAAACACATTAAAAATACATTACACAGTACAGTTATACTCATAATAACATTATCTAATAAAAATTCATCAAACAAATATTGCACGAAAAATTATAAGGGCTCAAAGATATGAGATCTCGTGTTAAAAAAAAAAAGTCAAGCAAAGGGCTGAGATAAAGGGAATTGTTTTGGTAATTTGTAAACGTAAGTGCACAAACTTCTCTACTCCTATAGCCTCTTCAAGTACTTATCTCCTTCCTAGATAAGAATAAATTACAGGTAGTTGGGTGAAAATTAGAGGGCGCTAAAATAAGTAGATAGGAGACCCTAATAGTACATTTCTGTTCTTCAAAATCTCAGTTCTTCAAAATCAGTTCTTAAAATTAAAAGGCTATTACCACTTAATCAAAAATCTATAACATAGATAATAGTAGAAAATAATCTATTTATTATGTAAAACAAAAATCAGTTTAAGTGGATACAAATAAATACAAAAAGATTACAGGTGAATGTTGCAATAATATTGTAGCAAATGTAAATTGACAGGTAAAAAAACTTTCATATAATAACAGATTTATTATAACACACACAATGTACACATCAAAAATATAATAGTTAATACAAATATATATGAATATCAATAAAAAGGCAGGGGACTGACTGACTAAATGTTTAGAATTGATCGATCGAATAAAGCAGCCTTATGTTAAGTGTCCGTTAGAATATACTAAAAACAAATAGTTGATCCAATTGTTTATCCCAAAATAGTCCCAAAATAATGGGTGTAGAAAGTTAATTTTAAGTGCACATTTCATAGACAATGAGTCTTCGTTAGCTAACGATTTTATATTTGATTTCCCTTCTGATTTTTAGTCATACCAAGCTCAATTCTGAGTGATTGTGTTTATTTGCACGTAATAATTATACAGCATTGCTTCAGGTTTGAACCTGATTTATGTGCAATCTTACCGGTTCACCTCCCGGTTTTCTATCATTAGAACTGACTTGTAAACTAGCTTCTAAAGATTTTTCTTCTCTTGCTGAGCAGACTTTATCGTGGGAGAGCATACACAAAACTGTCTCGTTACACAGAAGCAGCAGAAGATTTGTCAGCAGCTATTCACTTGGCTCCCAATAACTGGCTGGCTTTTTATTATCGTGGATGTCTGCTGCGAAAATGCCATCCACAACGCGCTCTGCAGGATTTTAGTATTTCAGGTAATTTTCTTGCTCTTTGCTACATATTGTTAAGTGTTGCTATGTCCTACATGGTATGGTACAAACTTATCATGTAAACATTTAGAAAACTGTAACATACTAATTACAACTTTCATGAAGTTTTATACTGTAAATGAAATTGCTTGGTCACTGAATGTAGGAGTGGTCTTCAAAATACCTGTTTCACAATATTTAAAGGGATAGTAAAGTCAAAACTCAGGGGCCAATTTATCATAGTGAGAGCGGACATGATCCACTGTAGAGGATCATGTCAGACGCACATCGATAAATGTATAATTCTCGTGAAATGCCTGTGCAATGCCGCCCCCTGCACATTTGCGGCCAATTGGCCGCTAGCAGGGGGTGTCAATCAACCCCGCTCATATGATTGCTGTCCGCTGCTTTAGAGGTGGCGGACAAGCTAAGGAGCAGCGGTCTTAAGACCGCTGCTTCTTAACTTACATTTCCGGCGAGCCGCAAAGTACGGGGGTAGATAGCCGCATCCGCTGCTTGCTAGACCTACCCTCAGTGTTTAAAATTGCACATTCTAAATGAACCATAAACAAATTTCCAATTTACTTCTATTATTAAATGTACTTTGTTGTCTTGGTATCCTTTGTTGGAGAGTAAACCTAAGTAGGCTGAAAGGAGTATAGGAGCGAGCACTTTCGCAGTCTATGGCAGCAGTGTTTGCAACAATGTATAACATTGCTATAAACATTGTTACAAACACTGCTACCAGATGCCTAAAAACACATGTACACTCCTGAGCTTAGTGTAGGATTAATTTTTAATAAAGTTTACCAAGAGAACTAAGCAACATTGGTACCGGCCTCTACAACAAAGAACAAGAGGAAAATGTTTTTTTCGTGTCTATGGCATGGAGAGTCCACAACGTCATTCTAATTACTAGTGGGATATTCAACTCCTGACCAGCAGGAGGAGGCAAAGAGCACCCCAGCAGGGCTGTTAAGTGTCACTTCCCTTACCCATAACACCCAGTCATTCTTTGCCTCTGTGACGGGAGGACGGCGAACATGAGTGTCTGAGAAGATTAATCCTTTTAATGGGTACTTTTCTCTGCAAGTAAGGATTGGGGTCTGGCTAAGTCCATGTCAATCTCTTTAGTAAGGGTAATGGTGGCCTTTAGCAGTTAGAAAGTGGCGAGGTGGTCCTTGCTTTATTTCTAACACACTTGCTACCCCTTTGAAAAAAGCCAGAGTTAGTTCTTTCTTTGTCTACAGGTACCTGATAGAGAGTGGAGTATCTATCACACACTTGCAACTGCCTCTCTGCCCGGCAGCAGGATCCTCAGGTAAGTGCCTTTTGCCTTCTAGGTGTTGAAGGTGTGCTCTTTAAGGAGTTAAATCCTCTAGGATCATTTGGGTCTCAGTTATACTTTTATTGGGGATACAAACAGGGCAGACTGCAGGCATATTTGTATGTTAAATAGGAGACTAAGCGGTTAATCATTTTCCCCTGTATTGGGATATCATATCTCTAGTGTGGCTGAATGAGTGTTTTTATGACGAACTGTGAGCAGAACATTTTAGATGCAGAATCTATATGGCTTGGAGACTGAAGGAATTACTTGTAATAAGGACAACCTCTTTATTCAAGTTAATTTCTTTAAGGACGCGCACCTTTTTTACTGTGGCGCAGTTTCTATTATCCTTGCCGGTCACATGGCACTCCGCTCTTCCGGCTACATATACGCTGAGTGGAGATTTTTCCGGCTAGGTAAAATTTTCTGTCAGCTGTGTTAATTGACGATCAGATAGTCTGAGAGGCAGGAAACTTTGTCGTTGACTGGAGAGTCCTCCCTCTAACTACTAGTGGCAGCTGCTGGTCCGGTTACGGTAGGGCACCTCAGACAGACTAAGGTTTAGTGGTGCATTTATTTTTATATATATAAGTGAGTGTTTTTGGTGTCAACTCTGTAAACATTCCTCTGTTGCTTCAAATACATTTTTCCTCACAGTGCTCTACCGCTTTAAATTTATTGGGTATTTTATTATTAGTGGGAGCTGTACAGCTATGGACACAGATCAGGATAGTACTATGTATATGGACAAATGCTTGCTATGTCTAAAGACTCAAATTGTCCTGCCCATGCAATTTTATTCTTCATGTCTATCTAAAACCTTAAAGTTTAAGGACAAATTACTCCCTTCTGAGCCACATGTCTCCCAGGATTCTGCTGTGCAAGAGATGCCTCAGCTTTTTTCTCAAGCATCCCAGGCTTTATCTGTTTCTCATACAGTGCCTTGCAGTTCCTCTGGGGGTATTTATTTACCAGGAGATTCTACGGTGTCTGCAGCTTTATCTGCTTTCCCTACTTTGGGTAAGCGTAAGAGGAAATCCAAGAATTTTACAGCTTGTAAGGTTTCTGAACATACTAAACCTACGCCTGTTAACCTTTCCCAGGTGTCAGATGAAGAAGATGCCTTAGTAGCCTCTGAAGGTGATATTTCAGACTCTGACACTATGGGGGAAATTTCTGCAGAATCTGAAGATGTCAATTTTAGATTTAAACTTGACCCCTCCGTTTGCTTCTAAAGGAGGTTCTAGCTACTTTGGACGACTCAGACTCTTCTGTTGCTGTCAACCCTAAAAAATCTAGCAAGCTCAATAGGTATTAATATGTTCCTTCTTCCATGAAAGTATTTCCAGTTCCAGACCGTATGTCAGAGATTATAGTTTAGGAATGGGATAAGCCAGGGGTTTCTTTTTCCCCTTCTCCTGTATTTAAAAAAAAAAGTTTCCTGTTGCTGACTCCATACATGGTCCGTGGCGTACAGTTCCTAAGGTGGAAGGACCTATCTCTACTCTAGCCAAAAGAACTACTATTCCTATTGAGGATAGTTGTTCTTTCAAGGATCCAATGGATAAGAAACTTGAAGCTTACTTAAAGAAGATGTACATTCATCAAGGTCTCTAGTGGCAACATGCTGCAGGTATTGCTACGGTGGCAAGTGCAGCATCTTATTGGTGCGATGCCATGTCTGAGCTTTCGCCCCATTTTAGACCTAAAATGTGTCAACAAATTCTTGTTCATGACGACCATAGACCTGAAGGACACATATCTTTATGTTTCCATTCACAGGGATCATCATCAGTTTCTGAGGTTTGCTTTTCTGGACAAGCATTTTCAGTTCGTTGCACTTCCGTTTGGCCTTGCCACGGCTCCCAGAATATTCACAAAGGTTCTGGGGGCTCTTTTGGCAGTGGTCAGATCCCAGGGGATTGCAGTAGCGCCTTACCTGGACAACATCTTGGTTCAGGCGTCATCTTTTCATCTAGCAGAATCTCATACAGATCTGATGGTTGCTTTCATGGACATAATTTATTTTGCTTGGTTCTATCTGAGACCTCTCCAACTCATGCATGCTCAGTCAATGGAACGGATACTATTCAGATCTATCTCAGAGGATAGATCTAGATCCCCTAACAAGGGACTCTTTCTCGTGGTGGCTTGTGCAGGACCATCTGTCTCAAGGTACATGTTTCCTGAGACCTTCCTGGGTGATTGTAATATGGATGCCAGGCTAGTAGGCTGGGGAGCAGTTTGGCGTTTGTTAAAGGCTCAAGATCTGTGGACTCTGGAGGATTCTTCTCTTCCCATAAACATCTTGGAGTTGAGAGCAATCTTCAATGCCTTGACAGCCTGGCCTCAATTGTCTTGATCCCAGTTTATCAGATTCCAGTCGGACAACATCACCTCGGTGGCTTACATCAACCACCATGGGGGAACTTGGAGTTCCCTAGCTATGAAGGAGGGGACTCGCATTCTGCAGTGCAGTCTGTCATCCACATTCCAGGTGTGGACAATTGGGAGGCGGATTTTCTGAGCAGAAAATCCTTTCACCCTGTGGAGTGGGCTCTCCATCCGGATGTGTTTTCAATGATAACTATCAGGTGGGGGGTTCCGGAGTTGGATCGGATGGCGTCTCTCAAAAAGCCAAGCTTCCAAGGTATGGTTCAAGGTCAAGAGATCCTCAGGCCGTTCTGATAGACGCTCTGGCGGTTTCTTGGATCTTCTCTCTGGCGTACCTGTTTCCTCCGTTTGCTCTCCTTCCATGAGCCATTGCTTGTATCAAGCAGGAGAGAGCATCCGTTATTCTGATAGCTCCTGTGTGGCCTCGCAGGATCTGGTTTGCGGATCTAGTGAGGATGTTTTCTCTTCCACCTTGGAAGTTACCGCTAAGGAAGGACCTTCTACTTCAGGGTCCCTTCCTCCATCCAAATCTAGATTCTCTGAATCTGACTGCTTGAAAATTGAACGCCTAGTCTTGGCTATGTGTGGCTTCTCTGAGACGGTTATTGATACCATGCTTCAGACTCGTAATTCTGTTACTGGTAAGATTTACCATAAGGTACAGAGCAAATACCTATATTGGTGTGAATCAAAGGGATTCTCTTGTAGCAGTGTAAGGATACCCAAAATGTTATCCTTTCTTCAGGAGGGTCTGGAGAAGGGTTTGTCAGTCAGTACTCTGAAGGGTCAGATTTCTGCTCTGTCTATTCTTTTGCACAAACGTTTGGTAGACATGCCATATGTCCAATCTTTTGTTCAGGCTCTGGTCAGAATCAGGCCTTTGTTTAAACCTGTTGCTCCTCCTTGGAGTTTATATCTTGTTCTTAAAGTTTTGCAACAGGCTCCGTTTGAGCCGATGCATTCTGTTGATATGAAATTGTTATCTTGGAAGGTTTTGTTTCTTCTTGCTATTTCTTCTGCTCGCCGAGTTTCTGAACTTTCGGCTCTGCAATGTGATTCGCCTTACCTTATTTTTCATGCGGATAAGGCGGTCCTTCGCACTAGGCTTGGATTTCTCCCTAAGGTAGTGTCGGATCGCAATATAAATCAGGAAATCATTGTTCCTTTTTTTTGTCCCAATCATTCTTCGCAAAAGGAACGTCTTCTGCATAATCTAGACGTGGTGCATGCTCTAAAGTTCTATCTTCAAGCAACTAAAGATTTTCAACAATCATCAGCCCTATTCGTTATTTTCTCTGGCAAGCAGAAGGGTCAGAAGGCCACTTCTACTACCCTTTCTCTCTAGTTGAGAAGTGTTATCAGGTTGGCTTATGAGACAGCTGGCCAGCAGCCTCCTGGGAGAATTACGGCTCATTCCACTAGGGCTGTATCTCTTCCTGGGCTTTCAAAAATTAAGCGTCTGTGGAGCAGATTTGCAAGGTGGCAACATGGTCCTCTTTGCATACCTTTTCAAAATTCTACAAATTTGATACTTTTGCCTTGGCTGAGGCTTCTATTGGGAGAAAAGTTCTTCAAGTGGTGGTGCCTTCTGTTTAGGTCTACCTGTCTTGTTCTCCCTCCCTTTCATTCTGTGTCCTCTAGCTTGGGTATTGGTTCCCACTAGTAATTAGAATGACGTTGTGGACACTCCATGCCATAGGAAAGAAAACAAAATTTATGCTTACCTGATAAATGTATTTCTTCACGGGCATGGAGAGTCCACGACCCCACCCTTATTTAAATTTACAGTTTCTTTCATGTAATTGGCAAGAGTCCATGAGCTAGTGATGTATGGGATATAAAATCCTACCAGGAGGGGCAAAGTTTCCCAAACCTCAAAATGCCTATAAATATACCCCTCACCACACCCACAATTCAGTTTTACAAACTTTGCCTCCTATGGAGGTGGTGAAGTAAGTTTGTGCTTGATTTTTATGATTTCTTCTGTGATAAGCGCTTCTAAGCATTTTGAAGCCCAATTCCTCTCAGAGTAGTGTTTGTCAGAGGGATGTGAAGAGAGTATCGCCTGTTTAATTTTTATGGTTTTCCTTGTGGGAAATCTTTTCAAGGGTTCTCTATTATCGGTCGTAGGGATTCATCTCCTACCTCCCTTTTCAGATCGATGATTTACTCTTATATACCATTACCTCTGCTGATAGCTATCAGTACTGGTTTGGCTATCTGCTATATGTGGATGGGTGTCTTTCGGTAAGTATGTATCATTATTTTAAGACACTCTCAGCTATGGTTTGGTGCTTTATGTATTAATATAAAGTTTTAAATATATGTATTTTACTTATATTTGCCATGTGTATTTCCCTTTGCAGTCCAGCAGTTTCGTTATGGGAATCATGTTTAGGAAGTTTGTCTTACCTGGGATATAGTCTTCTTTTCAATTTGACTTGTTTTTTCTTTGAAAACTTGCGGGCAAATTAGGCTCGCAAGGGCTCAAAATGCTGTTATTTATTGCGTCATTCTTGGTGCGAGAAATTTTATGGCCGCAAATGTGTGTCTGTCATGACGCAAGTTTGTCATTTCCTGCGTCTTAGTTGACACTAGGTTGTTTGGTGTGAAATTGTGTTATGTCACGAGTTGCGTCATTTCCGGATGTTTGTTGGCGCCAAAAAATTTCTCAACTTCCTTTTGCGTTGTGCGTCATACTTGGCGCCAAAAAATTTAGTTTTATTTTACCTCACTTCCTATATGCTCCTTGCCTTCTTTATGCTCAGAGGGCTATGCTATTTGCTTTTTTTGCCAATTTTAGCATTTGCATTTTTTCCCATTCCTGAAACTGCTATATGTGGAAATAAGATATTTCTGTTTAATGATATTTTTCCTTTTCTACATTTTACAAGATGTCTCAATCTGATCCTGTCTCAGAAGCTGCTGTAGGAACCATGCTGCCTGAACACAGTTCTACCAAAGCTAAGTGTATCTGTTGTAAGCTAGTGGAGATTATATCTCCTGCTGTAGTATGTAACAGTAGTCATGATAAGCTTTAGAATGCAGAAAAGGTTTCTATTAGTGCTAGTACAGTATCTGTTGTTCCTTCAACATCTAAAGTACATGATATCCCTGTTGATATGAAAAATTATATTGCTGATGCGACACAGAAGGCTATGGCTGCTATACCGCCTTCAAATAAACGTAAAAGGTCTTTTAAAACTTCTCATAATATTGATGAAATTTGTAATGACCGGCAACATACTGATATATCCTCCTCTTATGAGGATCTCTCTGATTCAGAAGATCCTACTTCAGACATTGACACTGATAAATCATCTTATCTTTTTAAGATTGAGTATATTCGTTGTTTGTTAAAAGAAGTGTTAATAACTTTGGATATTCAGGAGCCTGGTCCTCTTGATAATAAATCCAGTAAACGTTTAAATTCTGTTTATAAACCTCCTGTGACTACTCCTGAGGTTTTTCCTATTCCTGATGCCATTTCTGATGTGATTGCTAAGGAATGGTCTAAGCCTGGTACTTCTTTTGTTCCTTTTTTTTTTTTTTTTTTTTTAAATAGTTTTTATTGAGGTAGCAATGGCATACAAAAACAAACTCTTACATTTGTCATGGCAACACGCCTATCAACATACATTAAATCTCATGTATCATATACAGAAGGCATGTCCTAGTGACCGTAAACAACATTAGATCCTAACCAGTAGGAAAATATAACAAGCCATGGGTGGCACCTCTTTTTTTTATATAAGTACATGTTAGCTTGAACACCATTAAGTAAATTAACAAGTAGTAATCAAACGGCCTAGCTTTCTTGTAGGGTACTAAATAAAAAGTAGGCCTTTGGGTGTCCATATCATTCACAACAGAACATATATGCACTATCTAAGTACATGTTAACTTTGAACACCATTAAGTGAATTAACATATAGTAGTCAAACGGCCTGGCTGTCATGTAGGGTTCTGAATAAAAAATAGGCCTTTGAGTGTTCATATCATTCACACCAGAACATATATGCACAAAGAGTATTAATCTTTTAAACAATTTTCAGGGGCATGCATGCAACTAAGTATGCATAAACTGCATACCTGTACCACTATATAGCTAAAGGAACATAACAAGCCCTAAACCACCTATATTTAGTAGATCTATGAGGGTATTCAGCCATAATTGCCTCATATGCTTAACTGATTAAAAGGGGCTCTCAAACCTAAGCCTCCTCTCTCATAGATCCCAGGATTAACATCGAAAGAGGCTAGATTACAGGTATTTGCTGCTAAGTGTTCAAGATATGTTATGATGGAAGCCATATGTGAGGTTAAACATTTATCTAAGTAATTCTCATATATGCAGTGACCATTTTGGAAATCACATTTATCACACAGACTTCACTCACTCCAGCACTGAATAGAATAAAGAAAGGCAGCTCTCCACATACAATTATACAAAATAAGCAGAAGAATATTTTAAACCAAGCTATGCTGACCTTAAGTTGGGGACACAAGGGTCTGACATTAAAACAACTATGTATATTATTTCTTATCTAGGCCAGTGCTTTTAGGGGTGAGGAATAGGGGGTGCCCTCCTCTCTACATAAATCTGATAAAAAGTTGTATCTGAGACAAGAGGTACATTACTTTGCAAAGATCAGTCTGAATTGCAGAGGGTTCTCAGCCCACACATGCTAATATAACCCCCTAATCTACTATGTACATTTATATAAAGGAGACCCCTGCTTGACTAAATAAGAGCTCTTACAATCAAATATACAATTGGGGAGGACAACTTGAAAAGGCATGAAAACTGAATAGTATACACCTTTCAACATGTACATTAAAACCAAATTAGTACTGAGGAAAGGAGTCCAGTGATGTAAATTGTAATCCCCTGGACCTCGACTTCAAATTTTGCAATTCTCACTAGAGTGTCTCAGTCCCGGACTCCAAGAGGTGTATAGCTCAAAAACAGCATGCGAAACCGGACCTGTGGGCCTCAGAATCGCCATTACATTAAAAGTGTCACCCCACACCAACTTTTATGAGAATAAAAAAGTACTGAGAGCCTCTTGTTGGTTCAGCGATCCCCTGCAGCTCTGAGTCGGCAACCCAGTCCAAATAAATAACCGTCTGAGACTCGTGCCCGCCAGCCAGACCACTCACCCGGGAGCTGGCCGCTCTCCCAAATGCGACCCCACCGGCAGCACCAGCCCAGCAGACTTTGCCAAAATAGGTGCCAATATTTTTTGCTGGGTCCCCTCCGCTAATGAAGGACCTTATGTCCTCACTTGGCTCCGTCTCAGAAATCAGTAGATCCCTTCCCTGCAGGACCGTCAAATCACTTACGTCCGCCATACTTTCGTCTGTGCCGCTATTTCCTGGCCGCCCCATGTCTGCGCCAAAGTTAGCGAGGACAACCCCATCCCCCACTGGGGCCTCACGGATCTCGTCTTCAGCCTTATCAGGGCCAGTGTATACCTCTTTAATACACGGGGTTCCTGCTAGTATCATAAGGCGGTCAAATCTGCTATGAATCAGCCGATCAGACTCGGCAAATAGAGCCTTTATCTTGAAGAATAGAGCTTCTGCCATAGTCAAAGAAGGTTTTGTGCTGAAAGTGCAGACTTACTCTGATTTCCAAATTTATACCGGTTGAAAGGAGTGAAGCATACTGTTATTCACTCGGACCCCGGGTCCCCGGGGGGGGGGGGGGGGTGTTGGAGGCTTTCCCACACTGGGCCGCCCAAGCCTGCAACGGTCCGGTCTGGGGAGCTCAGAAACAGGCAAATCTTTATATTTTCGTTTCCAGTAGACTTTCAGCTATCCCCTGTAACAGAATATTTAGCTGGATGACTTCCATAGTTTGAGATACACGGCGGAATGTATATCGTTATTCCTGAGCTCCCAGAATAGCTGCCATCTTGGGCCATAGCCCGGACACGCCCCTTTTGTTCCTTTTTTTAAGGTTTAAAAAGTTGTATCCTTTGCCAGTGGCTAAATTAGAGTTTTGGGAAAAAGTCCCTAAGGTTGATGGGGCTATGTCTACTCTTGCTAAACGTACTACTATTCCTATGGAAGACAGTACCTCTTTTAAGGATCCTTTAGATAGGACGATTGAATCTTATCTAAGGAAAGCTTATTTGCATTCTGGCTATATGCTCAGACCTGCCATTTCCATGGCTGATTTTGCGGCTGCCTCAACTTTTTGGTTGGATAGCTTAGCACAACAGGAAAAAGACTCTGGTTTGCATAGCATTGTTGGTTTGCTTCCACATGCTAATCATTTTATCTGTGCTGAAGGAAAATTCTTTCAGACCAGTTCGGGATCTGAAGTTTTTGAATCATTTTGTAAGAGTCCCAACGTTCAAGATGGTGACTATAAGGACTATTCTGCCTTTTGTTCAGCAAGGTCATTACATGTCCTCAATAGACTTACAGAATGCGTATCTTCATATACCGATTAATCCAGACCCCTATCGGTTTCTGAGAATCTCTTTTCTAGACAAGCATTACCAGTTTGTTGCTCTTCCACTTGGCTTAGCAACAGCTCCAAGAATCTTTTCGAAGGTTCTCTGTGTCCTTCTATCTGTAATCAGGGAGCAGGGTATTGCGGTGTTTGCTTATTTGGACAATATCTTGGTACTGGCTCAATCTTTTCATTTAGCAGAATCTCACATGAATCAACTTTTGTTGTTTCTTCAAAGACATGGTTGGAGGATCAATTTACCAAAGAGTTCCTTGATTCCTCAGACAAGGGTCACCTTTTTAGGTTTCCAGATAGATTTAGTGTCCATGATTTTGTCTTTAAAAGACAAGAGACCAATGAAATTGTTTTTTGCCTATCGAAACCTTCAGTCTCGATCATTCCCTCTCAGTGGCTATGTGCATGGAAGTTTTAGGTCTCATGATTGCAGCATCAGACGCTATCCCCTTTGGTCATTTTCATATGAGACCTCTGCAGCTTTGCATGCTGAATCAATGGTGCAGAGATTATACTCGGATATCACAGTTGACATACTTAATTCCCAACATTCAACTCTCTCTGTCCTGGTGGTTAGTCCATCATCGTATTATTCAAGGGGGCCTCTTTTGTTCGTCCTGCCTGGACTGTGATTTCAACAGATGCAAGTCTCACAGGTTGGGGAGCTGTCTGGGGGTCTCTGACAGCACAAGGAGTTTGGAATCCTCAAGAGGCGAGGTTACCAATCAATATTTTAGAACTCCGTGCTATTTTCATGGCTCTTCAGGCTTGGCCACTATTAAAGAGAGAATTATTCATTCATTTTCAGACAGACAATATCACAACTGTGGCATATGTCAATCATCAAGGGGGGACTCGCAGTCCTTTAGCGATGAAAGAAGTATCTCAGATACTTTCTTGGACGGAATACAACTCCTGTCTAATTTCTGCAATACATATTCCAGGTGTAGACAATTAGGAAGCAAATTATCTCAGTCGTCAGTCTTTACATCCAGGGGAGTGGTCTCTCCATCCAGATGTAATTTTGTTAGATTGTACAGATGTGGGGTATCCCCGAAATAGATCTGATGGCTTCCCATCTAAACAGAGAGCTTTCCAGGTCCAGGGATCCTCAGTCGAAGATAGTGGATGTTTTAGCAGTTCCTTGGTTTTACCAACCTGCTTATATTTTTCCGCCTCTAGTTCTTCTTCTAAGGGTGATCTCCAAGATTATATTGGAACAATCGCACCAGCAT
This sequence comes from Bombina bombina, assembly GCF_027579735.1. Taxonomy (NCBI): domain Eukaryota; kingdom Metazoa; phylum Chordata; class Amphibia; order Anura; family Bombinatoridae; genus Bombina; species Bombina bombina. The sequence goes on along the minus strand of NC_069499.1, from coordinate 173,428,767 downwards.
GGCCTCACAGGTTTTGGTATGCGGATCTTGTCCAGATGTCCAGTGGCCAACCTTGGCCACTTCCTTTAAGGCCAGACCTTTCCATCAGGATCTCAAATTGCTAAATTTGAAGGTATGGAAATTGCTTAGTCATATAGGTTTCTCTGACTCAGTGATTAATACTACGCTACAGGCTCATAAGTCTGTTTCAAGAAAGATTTATTATCAGGTTTGGAAAACCTATATTTCATGGTGTTTTTCTCATAAATTCTCTTGGCATTCTTTTAGAATTCCTAGAATTTTACAGTTTCTTCAGGATGGTTTGGATAAAGGTTTGTCTGCAAGTACTTTGAAGGGACAAATCTCTGCTCTTTCTGTTTTATTTCACAGAAAGATTGCTAAACTTCCTGATATTCGCCGTTTTTTTCAGGCTTTGGGTCGTATCAAGCCTGTTATTAAATCAATCTCTCCTCCTTGGAGTCTTAATTTGGTTTTGAAGACTTTGCAGGCTCCTCCTTTTGAGCCTATGCATTCTTTGGATATTAAACTACTTTTTTGGAAAGTGTTGTTTCTTTTGGCTATCTCTTCAGCTAGAAGAGTTTCTGAATTGTCTGCTCTCTCTTCTACTAAAGATTTCAGGAAGACTTCTAGTCTGTTTGTTGTTGTTTCTGGTCCTAGGAAAGGTCAGAAAGCCTCTGCCATTTCTTTGGCATCTTGATTAAAGCTTTTGATTAATGGGGATCCCCAAGCGCCTACCAAACCAGAGGCAAAAAAGGGATAAGTAAAGTGTATTCTGGTAGATAAAAATGCTAGATATTTATTACATAATCTAAAACATATACAATACAACTCATGGATCCATGAAGAATAGTAAAACAGGAATGGTAAATAAAAGCTAATAAACAAATGAAAGCTAATAAAAACACATACAGAGGTTAAAAACAATGGATGGTCACAGGTAAGTGGCCTATCTACTGCGCAGACCTGGGTTCAGAGTGTATGGGTACCAATGTGATAAATACAACAAATAGTAACAAGTGTTGAAAAATAAGTGTTGAAAAATACAAAAAATACAAAAAATCAACGTGATGAAAAGTCTCAATGAAAAAATGTGTCAATAAATGTCAGTAAAAAACATCCTGTGAGTTGCAATTCAGTTCCAAAATATAAGGTGAAAGAATAGTGGTGAAAAAATTATGTGCACAAAAACAAAGTGGGAATAGTCACCCAGACCTATATGGATATTCCTTGCAGAAGTCCCATATGTAGATATATCCTTGAGGGTGTGGAGAGATGAAGGACAGTGCCCACAGAAGTGTGGAACAAGGAATCAGATATCGGTGTAGAAGTCAGATTAACTCAAAAAACGATATCCACCTAAAAATATGTGAAAAAAGGAAAATATAGTGCAGATTGTTTCACACAATATTACATAAATGAAAATAGTAGAAAAGTGTTTAAGCAGAGCGCTGGTTTATAGACAGGATACCACACAACTTACAAATAAGAAAATAGACTTACCATCATTTATGTAATATTGTGTGAAACAATCTGCACTATATTTTCCTTTTTTCACATATTTTTAGGTGGATATCGTTTTTTGAGTTAATCTGACTTCTACACCGATATCTGATTCCTTGTTCCACACTTCTGTGGGCACTGTCCTTCATCTCTCCACACCCTCAAGGATATATCTACATATGGGACTTCTGCAAGGAATATCCATATAGGTCTGGGTGACTATTCCCACTTTGTTTTTGTGCACATCATTTTTTCACCACTATTCTTTCACCTTATATTTTGGAACTGAATTGCAACTCACAGGATGTTTTTTACTGACATTTATTGACACATTTTTTCATTGAGACTTTTCATCACGTTGATTTTTTGTATTTTTTGTATTTTTCAACACTTATTTTTCAACACTTGTTACTATTTGTTGTATTTATCACATTGGTACCCATACACTCTGAACCCAGGTCTGCGCAGTAGATAGGCCACTTACCTGTGACAATCCATTGTTTTTAACCTCTGTATGTGTTTTTATTAGCTTTCATTTGTTTATTAGCTTTTATTTACCATTCCTGTTTTACTATTCTTCATGGATCCATGAGTTGTATTGTATATGTTTTAGATTATGTAATAAATATCTAGCGTTTTTATCTACCAGAATACACTTTACTTATCCCTTTTTTGCCTCCGGTTTGGTAGGCGCTTGGGGGATCCCCATTATTCATTCGATTCTATTGGTGGTTACTAGGTATCACCCCCCCCCCAAGCTTTAAGGGTATAGAGTAGGCGCTAATCCATATCCCCATTAAAGCTTTTGATTCACAAGGCTTATTTAGAGGCGGGACAGTCTCCGCCTCAGAGAATTACAGCTCATTCTACTAGATCAGGCGCCACTTCTTGGGCTTTTAAGAATAAAGCTTCGGTTGATCAGATTTGCAAAGCAGCAACTTGGTCTTCTTTGCATACATTTTCACATTTTTACCATTTTGATGTATTTGCTTCTTCTGAAGCAGTCTTTGCTAGAAAAGTTCTTCAGGCAGCTGTTTCAGTTTGATTCTTCTGTTTATGATTTAAGTTTTTTTCTTGAAATTTATAAGAAAGACTTATTTTTTTGTGGATTTAATTTTTCAGCGGAAGTAGCTGTTTTTATTTTATCCCTCCCTTTCTAGTGACTCTTCTGTGGTCTCCCACATCTTGGGTATTTCTATCCCATACGTCACTAGCTCATGGATTCTTGCCAATTACATGAAAGAAAACATAATTTATGTAAGAACTTACCTGATAAATTCATTTCTTTCATATTGGCAAGAGTCCATGAGGCCCACCCTTTTTTATGGTGGTTATGGTTTTTGTATAAAAAGCACAATTATATTTCCAGTTCCTCTTTTTGTATGCTTTTTTACTCCTTATTTTTTTACCCCACTACTTGATTATTCGTTAAACTGAATTGTGGGTGTGGTGAGGGGGTGTATTTATAGGCATTTTGAGGTTTTTGAAACTTTGCCCCTCCTGGTAGGATTGTATATCCCATACGTCACTAGCTCATGGACTCTTGTCAATATGAAAGAAATTAATTTATCAGGTAAGTTCTTACATAAATTATGTTTTTTTTGTGTAAACCTCAGGCACCTTTAAACCTTTGTGTTATCTTCTTTTTCCATTTCCCTTCAGCCGAATGACTCACTATTTGTTACACCTAATTATCCACTCTCTTGATAACTGCACCCATACATATTATATGCCTTTTTTAACAGACAAACAGACCTTTCTTAAAGGGACAGTATACTGTAAAATAGTTTTTCCCTTAATGTGTTTACAATTGCTTTTTTTACCAACTGCAGTGTAAAAAATGTATGAAAATTAGCTTTTTAAGGCTTATTTGTGTATATTAAAGCTCTGATTTTGTGTTTTGAAGCCACAACCTAATAAAATGAGTTGAGCTTGTAGGTATAATCCGATCTCATTACTGTATCACATTGTGCAAATATACCTGCTTCTTTATCTTATATCTATCCTTAAAACAATCACCAGTACTTTGAGAGAACAATGGAAAATCAACATTTTATTACCTTATCTCTGCTATATCGCACTGGGAGTGTAATTTCTTCTGCTGGCTGTGTTTACAAAGCTTATCTATAGCTGGTACGCGCGGCCACAAACTTTTAGAATAGGTGGGGATACCACATGCTAAATCAACAATTTCAAATGCCAATATAAGGGTAAAGGAGCTACTTGTAAACAATTTAATACACTCCAGTAGGTAAAGTGGATCATTGGGAACAAATTAAAGGGGAGAAAATTTTTGAGTAAACTGTCCCTTTAAGTTACCCTATATGGGTTTATAAAATAAGAAAAAATAGAAATTTAATACTAAAAAATGGGGCAAAAAAACCCAAAACATTTTTACATAACTAGTGTAGCCAAAGAAAAATACCTCCCCATAAATTCATTATGTTGTCCTGATTTTAGGAATACTACATATGCCTTGGTTTTTAAGTCATTTTTAGTAAACATTATCCAAATACTACAAAGATGGAATTGTTCATTTACTTCTAAAACTTGCTATGCTTAGACTGTAATTTTAAAAGTGGTTACCCAATTAGAACTGCTATACAAAAGTATATATTTATGGAATTTAGTCCCCGGGGTATTTACCTAGAGCTATTTTGACACTTTGGGCCAGATTACGAGTTGAGCGCAAAATAGCGCTTACGTTAGCACGATATTTGTGCTTCACTCAGTAATACCAGCGCTTTCATATGCTCCATTGGGAGCCTCGTTCTCATGCCATGAGACACGGCTGAGAACCTAGCGCAGCAAAGGTGAGCAACGTGTAAATGTATATGATATGAATATATTCATATATATTTATGTGTTTATACGTCTATATACACATATTAACACATAAATACTATATATATGTATATAAGCATATTCATATATATTTACAGGGAACACAAAGTCCCCATACACCACTATGTAAAGGCAGTTTTTAGTGCCGTTTTTTTTCTAACACCGCACATCCCCTCACTTTAAGCCCTAAAACTGCTTTGTGCAGTTATTTAAAAAAAAATAAAAAAAGCTAAATTTTTTTTTTAATAAAAACCAACACTACACTTAAATTTGGGGGTAATTGGGTGACATTTGGATAATTAACCAGAGATCTGATCTCTGGTTAATTTTCAGAGCGCTGTTATTTATCAGACGCCCGTAAATGGGCGAATTTGCCCGTTTACATGCGCGCAATAAATTAGCGCTCCACTTCTAATCTAGACCTTTATATTTAAGCCCTTTATCGCTAAGGGTAGAAAATACATTCATGAAAGTTTACATTGCAGCGTATTTTACAAATACTTAACTTTCTCTTCACCAAAGCCGGATCCCCCGCCCGCTTCTTCCTGCTGTACTTACACAGCAATGACGAAACCGACTTCCTCCAATCACGGAGTGGCCTCACGAGATGGACGCTCTGCGGGAGGAAGCCATGATTGGTGACGTAAGGACAGAGGAACTGCGGGCGGGGGATTGGGATCCAGCTTTACTGAAAAAGGTAAGTATTTATAAAATACACTGCAATGTAAACTTCATGAATGAAAGTGCCCCTGTTTTTATTAGTATTTTTAAAAACTGGGCACTGATTCATGAAAGTTTGCATTCACTTTAACAAACAATGGTTTGCCATGTTTGACATGTGATCACTGTGACTGGCTGTCGCAGTAATTACATGACCATGAGCATCACTGGACTGTCTCACTCCTGAGACATCCATTGATTGAATAAAAAGAGAGAAGCGCTCAACCTGGGAACGAACAATAGCATAATAGCTTGTTCTATGGCTAGTTACCACCCTAGAAGCAGCCTCTTTTTGCTCAATATGTGCCTTTCACAGAAAAGAACTTTCCTGTAGCATATCAGTCTGATCCTGACTTCACAGTACAGCCCAGCCCCGAAATACCAGGCAATCCCTTTCTGAACAAGAGAAACAGCAAAACCCCAGACGTACGTTTCGGCCTATTGTGGGCCTCGTCAGTGAGGTGCAGCCATATCCCTCTAGGCACACTGAGCAACGGGTCCACGTCTGGATTCCCGCATCACACTTAGGGAGACTTCCCTAAGTGTCATAATTTGCATAAATAAAAAGAGAGAAGCGCTCAACCTGGGAACGAACAATAGCATAATAGCTTGTTCTATGGCTAGTTACCACCCTAGAAGCAGCCTCGTTTTGCTCAATATGTGCCTTTCACAGAAAAGAACTTTCCTGTAGCATATCAGTCTGATCCTGACTTCACAGTACAGTCCACCCCCTGAAATACCAGGCAATCCCTTTCTGAACAAGAGAAACAGCAAAACCCCAGACGTACGTTTCGGCCTATTGTGGGCCTCGTCAGTGAGGTGCAGCCATATCCCTCTAGGCACACTGAGCAACGGGTCCACGTCTGGATTCCCGCATCACACTTAGGGAGACTTCCCTAAGTGTCATAATTTGCATAAATAAAAAGAGAGAAGCGCTCAACCTGGGAACGAACAATAGCATAATATCTTGTTCTATGGCTAGTTACCACCCTAGAAGCAGCCTCTTTTTGCTCAATATGTGCCTTTCACAGAAAAGAACTTTCCTGTAGCATATCAGTCTGATCCTGACTTCACAGTACAGTCCAGCCCCGAAATACCAGGCAATCCCTTTCTGAACAAGAGAAACAGCAAAACCCCAGACGTACGTTTCGGCCTATTGTGGGCCTCGTCAGTGAGGTGCAGCCATATCCCTCTAGGCACACTGAGCAACGGGTCCACGTCTGGATTCCCGCATCACACTTAGGGAGACTTCCCTAAGTGTCATAATTTGCATAAATAAAAAGAGAGAAGCGCTCAACCTGGGAACGAACAATAGCATAATAGCTTGTTCTATGGCTAGTTACCACCCTAGAAGCAGCCTCTTTTTGCTCAATATGTGCCTTTCACAGAAAAGAACTTTCCTGTAGCATATCAGTCTGATCCTGACTTCACAGTACAGTCCAGCCCCGAAATACCAGGCAATCCCTTTCTGAACAAGAGAAACAGCAAAACCCCAGACGTACGTTTCGGCCTATTGTGGGCCTCGTCAGTGAGGTGCAGCCATATCCCTCTAGGCACACTGAGCAACGGGTCCACGTCTGGATTCCCGCATCACACTTAGGGAGACTTCCCTAAGTGTCATAATTTGGGTGATGGGGGAAACCAGACGTGGACTCCTTGCCCAGTGTGCTTAGAGGAATGTGGCTGCACCTCACTGACGAGGCCCATAGGAGGCAGAAACGATCGTCTGGGGTTGTCATGTTCCTTGTTCAGAGGAGAATTGCCTGGTATTTCGGGGCTGGACTGACCTTACTTGGCGGGATCAGACTGATATACTTCAGGAAAGTTTTCTTCTGTGAAAAGCACACTGGTCTAAAAGAGGCTGCTTCCGGGTGGTAAATCGCCATAGAACAAGCCACTGAGCTGTTGTTCGTTCCTGGTAGAGCGCTTCTCTCTTCGTATGCAAATTATTATGACCCTGGGGAAGTCTCCCTATGGGTGATGGGGGAAACCAGACGTGGACTCCTTGCCCAGTGTGCTTAGAGGAATGTGGCTGCACCTCACTGACGAGGCCCATAGGAGGCGGAAACGATCGTCTGGGGTTGTCATGTTCCTTGTTCAGAGGAGAATTGCCTGGTATTTCGGGGCTGGACTGACCTTACTTGGCGGGATCAGACTGATATACTTCAGGAAAGTTTTCTTCTGTGAAAAGCACACTGGTCTAAAAGAGGCTGCTTCCGGGTGGTAAATCGCCATAGAACAAGCCACTGAGCTGTTGTTCGTTCCTGGTAGAGCGCTTCTCTCTTCGTATGAACATCCATTGATTGGCCAGGCTGCCTTTAAACTATACAATCACTGTGACTGGCTGTCACAGTGGTTTTATGCACTTGACTGTTACTGCACTCTTGCCAGAGGCTTTACATGCAAGGCATCCAGCAACAGCATGAGAGACACGCTGATAGCAGTGTGTCTATCGTGTTATGGCGCGTGTCTCTCATGTTATGGAGACACCCCTGATCTGAGCACAAACAGGCATGGAATCACAGGACACCCATGCAACAAATAAACCAATGCCTCTTCTCTTTTTAAGATGTTTATATAATATTTTATGACTGTTGGCACATTGCAAAAGTGAGCTTTTTTACCTTATTCTCTTGGGTGCGACCACTTTCTCGTATACATATTAATAAAAACAGGATTATTACTGTTATAAAGTTAGAATTATCTAAATTGTATTACAAGACCACATAATCATATTTTGCTAGTTTAATGTTAAAATACTTCTCTAATATAGCAAAAGAAACATGAAATATTGCTTTAAAATAGAAATACAATTACCTAAAATCAGAATCTGATAGCAATTACCTGTTTTACGATTATTAATACGTATTATATATTAAAGAAAGTGTATTCAAATGTTTTGTAAGTATCAATGGTATAGAAATGAGTGGTCAAGTTGAGGCTTATACCAGATTCCTTTATTTCACCCACTTGACTATGAAGTAGAGAAAACAGGAGAATGATAAGTGTAAATGCTTTGAATATTAGGATCTAAATTTAAGAGTGCTAATTGTGTATCGTTTATGATAATCTGGCACACATAGCCGTCTCTCAGGTTGAAAGTAGGGACTCCAGTCATTCTCTTTGCCTACGTTAGAGCTAGGAAGTGGTAAAGTTAGGTGTTAGTAAAAGATTATTCAATCAAGAGTTTATTATTTTTTAAGTAGTGCAAGAATATACTGCTTTGTTCTGGGGTGTAGCCGTAGCCCATATCAGTCTTTTCAGTAGAGCAGTGGTGGCTTTAGAGCAATGGGAACTTGAGGGACATAATTCTCACTGCGCCTCCCATGTAATTTATGCTGCCCTAATCCTGATAGTCTGAATAGCATTACTCAGACCTTATCTTTTATCCACAGGGCTATGTGAGAGAGAGGACCTCTCAAACCTGGTGAAGCTGCCTTGCTGTCTGGCAGATTTAAGAGGTAAGTGCTGACTTTTATTCTGGGTCTGGGTAATGGGATCTCAGAGGAAGTGGAGCACTTTATTTCTTTGGGACAAATACCTCCTATAAATCATAGGAGGTGATTTTTGGCAGCACTTTTTTAAGCAGGCACTGGGGCGGTTAGAATAGAAGGCTCTGTGTATGGTGGTTTTTCACTTCTTCCCGTGGCTTAACTTTAACATAAGAAGCTGACCGGGAGATTACTTTTCTGAAACGCTCACGATGGGCGGAGTTATGCGTGGCGCCAGTTTGGATTGCGCGCCTCTTTCTTAGCACTTCCTGTTGTCGGAGGAACCAGAGATATCAGAGTGTTTCTTGGAGAACGCTTCAACACATGCGTTAAGACCGGATAGCGGTTTGTGATAACTTCTAAACAGCTGAGTTCCGGATCTTCTGTTGAGGGGTCTGTACCGTTTCAGAAGGGCAGGTAGGCACCTCAGCAGAGTTTAGCTGAGGTGTAAAGGTGTTCTGCAATATTTGTGTAACTAGTTAGTCTTTTCTGCACACAAGAGTAAAAAAGTTATGTTTTAAAATTTAAAGAGACAGTAACGTTTATCTTTGTTTAAGTTTTTAGTTTGCCGCCCACACATGCAGTGCCCTGCGCTTCCTCTTTAACTTTTACTGTGGTTACGTTACAAGACATCGCTTTTCTCGTGTCTTCTGCAGTTTCTGATGCGTTGTCTGCTTTTCCCATGTTGCAGGGAAAGCGCAAGAGGAAGAGTAGACATTCAGTAGGTGAGGTTACTGATGCAGTTGTTGCTATTTCGGATGCCTCCTCACAGAAGCCTGAGGAGGAGGATCTTTCGGTAGCATCTGAGGGTGAGGTCTCAGATTCTGACAGTGTAATTCCTCCTGCTGATACTGAAGTTTTATCCTTCAGGTTTAAGCTTGAACACCTCCGTCTGTTACTTAAGGAGGTTTTAGCTACATTGGACGACAGCGACACTATGGTCGTAGTTAATCCGAAGAAATCCAGTAAGCTAAACAAATATTTTGAAGTACCTTTCTCGGTAGAGGTTTTTCCTGTACCAGACTGAGCTTCTGAGATCATTGCTAAGGAATGGGAGAGACCGGGTATCCCTTTTTTACCATCTCCTATATTTAAAAAGATGTTTCCCATAGCTGACTCTATCAAGGAGGCTTGGCAAACAGTACCCAAGGTGGAAGGAGCTGTTTCCACTCTGGCCAAGAGAACTACTATTCCCATGGACAAAAAGTTAGAGGGGTTACTCAAAAAGATGTATGTACACCAAGGTTTACAATGGCAACCTGGTGTGTGCATTGCTACCGTCACTAGTGCTGCAGCATATTGGTTTGATGCGTTGTCTGATGCTATTAGGACAGACGCTCCCCTTGATGAGATTCAGGATAGGATAAAAACTCTTAAAATTAGCTAATTTCTTTATTACTGATGCTTCCCTACATGTTATTAAACTGGGAGCAAAGATCTCAGGTTTTGCTGTTTTAGCCCGCAGAGCCTTATGGTTAAAACCTTGGTCTGCGGATGTGTCATCTAAGTCTAAACTTTAAGCGATTCCTTACAAGGGAAAGACCTTGTTTGGACCAGGCTTAACGGAAATAATCTCTGATATTACGGGAGGAAAGGGTCATCTTCTCCCTCAGGATAAGAGAAACAAGTAAAAGGGATGTCAGAGTAATTTTTGTTCCTTTCGAAATTTCAAGGGAAATTTTTCTGCTTCCTCTTCCAAGCAAGATCAGTCTAAGCCTTCCTGGAGGCCCAATCAGTCTTGGAATAAGGGAAAACAATCCAAGAAGCCTGTTATTGAATCAAAGACAGCATGAAGGGTCTGCCCTCGATCCGGGACCGGATCTTGTAGGGGGCAGACTTTTCTTCTTTGCTCAGGCTTGGGTTTGAGATGTTCAGGATCCCTGGGCAGTAGATAAAATAGTGTCCCACCTCCCAGAGGCAGGTTTCTGCTTTCAAAATTATCTGTAGACCAGACAAAAAGAGAGGCGTTCTTACACTGTGTAAGAGACCTCTCCGACTTGGGAGTAATAGTTCCTGTTCCGATGCAGGAACGGGGTCTGGGGTTTTATTCCAATCTGTTCGTGGTTCCCAAAAAAGAGGGAACTTTCAGGCCAATTTTAGATCTCAAGAACAAATTTCTGAGAGTACCGTCCTTCAAGATGGAAACTATTCATTCCATTCTCCCCTTTGGTCCAAGATGGTCAATTTATGACAACGGTGGATTTAAAGGATGCGTACCTGCATGTTCCCATTCACAGGGATCATCACAAGTTTCTAAGGTTTGATTTTCTAGACAAACACTTCTAGTTCATGTCTCTTCCTTTCGGTCTTGCTACAGCTCCCAGAATTTTCTCAAAGGTTCTGGGATCTCTGTTGGCGGTGCTCCGATTACGGCATTGCAGATGGAAGTTAAATTTGGAAAAGAGCTCCTTAGTTCCAAATACAAGGGTAACTTTCTTGGGAACCATAATAGATTCCCTATTAATGAAGATTTTTCTGACAGAAGTTTTTTGCCTAGCGCTTCAGTCCGCTCTGAGGCCATCAGTGGCTCAGTGCACGGAGGTAATTGGGCTGATGGTAGCAGCAATGGACATCATCCCGTTCACTCGTTTTCACCTCAGACCTCTGCAGTTTGACATGCTTAGCCAGTGGAACGGAGATTATGCGGATCTGTCTCCACGAATACAGCTGGAGCAGGAGACAAGGGATTCTTTGGTGGTTGTCTCAGGATCATCTCTCCCAGGGAACCTGCTTTCGCAGACCCTCCTGGGTGATTGTGACAACAGATGCCAGCCTTCTAGGATGGGGAGCAGTCTGGTACTCTCTGGAGCTGAGAGCAATTTTCAATGCGCTTCTGACCTGGCCCCAGTTATCCTTAGCCCAGTTCATCAGGTTCCAGTTGGACAACATAACTTCAGTGGCTTACATCAATCATCAGGGAGGAACGCGGAGTTCCTTAGCCATGACAGAGGTACCCAAGATAATTCGGTGGACAGAGACCCACAATTGCTGTTTGTCAGCGATCCATATCCCAGGGGTGGACAACTGGGAGGCGGACTTCCTGAGCAGACAGACCTATCACCCGGGGGAGTGGGAACTCCATCCGCAAGTGTTTTCCAGCCTGATTCTCAAATGGGGTCAGCCAGAATTGGATCTCATGGCATCTTGACAGAATGCCAAGCTTCCGAGTTACGGATCGAGGTCAAGGGACCCTCAGGCGGTATTGATAGACGCCCTGGCGGTACCTTGGAATTTCAGTCTTGCATACCTATTTCCTCTATTTGCTCTTCTTCCTCGAGTCATTGCTTGAATCAAGCAGGAGAGGGCATCGGTGATCCTGATTGCACCGGCTTGACCTCACAGGATTTGGTATGCAGACCTGGTGGACATGTCATCTCTTCCACCTTGGAGACTTGCCTTGAGGAAGGACCTTCTACTTCAAGGGCCCTTCCTTCATCCAAATCTAGTTTCTCTGAAGCTGACTGCTTGGAGATTGAACGCTTAATTTTATCCAAGCGGGGATTTTCAGATTCGGTTATAGAGACCATGATTCAGGCTCGTAAACCTATGACTAGAAAGGTTTACCATAGAATATGGCATAAATATTTATATTGGTGTGAATCCAAGGGCTACTCTTGAAGTAGAGTTAGGATTCCTAGAATTCTGTCATTCCTCCAAGAAGGTATGGAGAAAGGATTATCAGCAAGTTCCCTAAAAGGTCAAATATCTGCTTTGTCTATTTTTTTACATAGACGTCTGGCAGATGTTCCAGACGAGCAGTCGTTTTGTCAGGCCTTGGTCAGGATCAGGCCTGTGTTCAAACCAGTTACTCCTCCATGGAGTCTTAATTTAGTTCTTAAGGTTCTTCAAGGGACTCTGTTTGAGCCTATGCATTCCTTAGATATTAAGTTGTTATCTTGGAAAGTTTTGTTTCTTGTCGCTATTTCATCTGCTCGTAGAGTATCAGAGCTCTCGGCATTACAGTATGAGTCTCCTTACCTTATTTTTCATTCAGATAAGGTAGTTTTACATACTAAGTTAGGATTTCTTCCTAAAGTAGTTTCTGTCCAGAACATTAATCAGGAGATTGTTGTTCCTTCCTTGTGCCCTAATCCTTCTTCTCAGAAGGAACGGCTTTTGCACAATTTAGACGTGGTACGTGCTCTAAAGTTTTACTTACAGGCGACTTAGGATTTTCATCAGTCTTCTGCTTTGTGGTTTTCTCGGGAAAACGTAAGGGACAGAAAGCTATGGCTACTTCTCTTTCTTTTTGGCTGAAGAGTATCATACGTTTTGCCTATAAGACTGCTGGACAGCATCCTCCAGACAGAGTTACGGCTCATTCCACAAGGGCTGTCGCTTCCTCGTGGTCATTAAAAAATGAAGCTTCTGTGGAACAGATTTGCAAGGCTGCAACTTGGTCCTCTCTTCACACTCTTTCAAAATTCTACAAATTTGACACTTTTGCCTCGGTTGAGGCAGCTTTTGGGAGAAAGGTTCTTCAAGCAGTGGTGCCTTCCGTTTAGGTTCCCTGTCTTGTACCTCCCTTATCATCATTCCCAATAGTAATTAGATGATCCGTGGACTCATTGTGTCATTAGAAAGAAAAGAAAATTTATGCTTACCTGATAAATTTATTTATTTCTTGACACGATGAGTCCACGGCCCACCCTGTTCTTAAGACAGGTTGTTGGTATGTTATAAACTTCAGACAGCTCTGCACCTTGTTACTTCCTTTCTCTGCTTTACTTCGGTCGAATGACTTTAGTGGGAGGGAGGGGAGGTGATATATATCAGCTTTGCTGTGGTGCTCTTTGCCGCCTCCTATATGTACAGTCAACATTACTTCCTGTCACAGCCCTACAATGGGACTGAGGGCTCGACAGGAAGGCATATCTAGCTTGAGGTCATAAATCTTCTAGAGTAATATGAATTGGTTTACTATTCACAATACTAGAGAAACTTCAAGTCAGTTTTGCCCATGCTCAAAAAAGGGCAGAATGCAACTTAAATTCAGCTCCCTCGTCTCCCTGAGCAGTGGATACACTAAAATTTCCTAAGTGCTCATTTTGCTCATTTTGCAAGAAAACAAGAACTGTTTGCTGTTTTTTTTGTTTTTTTTTGTGTTTCAAATTTTTATTGTGTTTTATAAGTACAAAACCAATTAAGAAAAAGATGGTCAAGAAATCATAAAATGGTGACATTAATAATTTGACCATACATTCCATAGATAATTACAGAAAGTAGTTTCCATAGTAAATGTAATGAACTAGTTAGAAGCTAGGAAGGTAGACTGATAAATTAAAAAAGGGACCTAAAAACTTGAGAAAGTTTGAACAACAAAAGTTAAAAATCATGAGTCTAGGCTCCAGTCCCCAATGGAATTCTAGGCCATATCCGGTTATTACTAGGTGGCAACCGTAACATCAAACATTGTGTCAGAGCATGATATTTGAATACTTAGCGTGCCTTAAACATGTACATAGAATTAGAAATACATAGAACAGGCTATTTTAAAAAGAAAGGGTGAGCAAGGCAAGGGTCAGATCCATTCTCTGACCATGGGTTTCACTTAGGGTCCTTAAGTTTTGAGCCTGGTTGGGGACCTCCAGGTGCAGAAGGAGATGCGTTTTAAGAGGTAGTGGTTTGAGCAAAGTAAGAGGAAGAGAGACAGCTGTAGAAGAAGGGGGGGCTGAGTATTTAAGGCAGGTTGAATCTAGGGCAGTGAGTCTGGACTGTGCTGACATCTTTCTGGGCCCCCCAATGCATAAACCAGATATGCCATGTAGACCATAGGCATCCTCTTTGTTGAGGTTTTGGTAGAAACCCCTTTCCAATTTGGCAAATATATTGTGTAGATTACATAGGCCAATACAGGGGGGGGGGCAGCTTTCCTCCAGTTCCTTGCTATGCATATTTTCATTGCTGCAAATATAAAGATCAGCAGTCTCAAAATGGTATTTGGCATTTTAGAGGAGAAGAGGTTAAACAGAGCCATCTCCAGTTTCATAACAATGTTGCCTCCCAGCTTCTCACAAAGTAGGAAAACCTGTTTCCAGGAAGGGGATATTTTCGGGCAGGTCCACCAAATACGGAGGTTTGAGCCCTTCTCACCGCACTGCCTCCAACATGTCGGGGACTGGGAACATTTGAGAAAGTCTTAGGGGGGTGTATTGCCATCGTAGGAGCACTTTCATGTATCACTCCAGTGAGTTGGCACAATGCAGGGTCTTTTTTGTGAGCGTGATGGCTTTATATATCTCTTTATCTGACATTAGTCTGGAGCAGTCCGACTCTCATGCTCTTATCTGCCAGATCCTTTCGACCTCAGAGGATTATAGGATAGCCTCGTAATGCCAAGAGAGGGCCTTGGGCAATTTTGATCCAGATATCCAAATCTTCCCCCAGGGTGTTAGGGCTCTTATATCAGACTTGGAGAACCCCCAAGAGATAAGAAGGCTGTACAGTCTAGTATATTCAAATGCGAACCAGGGTGGGTTCCTGGGGAAGATGAAGGTTGATCTGGTTCGGGGTCTGCAGACTATAAAGAGAGTATAGCTAAGAGACAGTTTCCAGGTCCCACGTCCTCCACTGTAGACCAAGGGAGTCTGGGAGAGCCATGAAATTGAGTGGATTGGGGAGGGATGGGGGCAATATCAGGGTAATGTCTTAATTCTTTCCATGCCTCCAGACATTCCAGAATAATGCTGTTGTGCAATTCTAGACCTTTCCAATTATAAGTTGGTATCCAGGGTAGGTCGCATAGCTCTACACCTGCCAGCAGAGAGCTCTTTTCAATGTGTCTCCATCTCTGTGGGTCTCTCAAGTTTTCCCACGCCAGAATGTGTGATAGTCTAGCTGCCTCATAATACCCTACAATGTTTGGCATGGAAACTTCACTTCTGCCACATTTTCTATGTAAAGTTTTGAAATTCTGGGTTTACCGTTCTGCCACACAAATCTCCAAAACATAGATATGGAGGGTGTTTTTTTGGAATATTAAGGGGCAAACATTTAAAATCATAGAGCATCTTGGGTAGAATCATCATTTTGAGTGAAGCTATTCCAAGAGGCCAACAAGGTCTGAATCTCTCGTATGAGAAAGGAATATTTAGAATCTCTGACTGATTTAAGGTCAGGGCCTAATTGAACTCCTAGGTGTTTAACAGTTTCAGTTGACCACTTAAAGTCATACGTATAATATAAGATTTCCATTTCAAATCTAGGTAAATTAAGGGGGAGAGCTTAATTTACTGAACTGCTCAATAATTTCAAATACCTCTGGGAGAGAACCTTTAGGGTTTGTTAAAAATAAAGTAATGTCATCAGCAAAAAGGGCAATTCTTTCACCTTCATCACTAACTTGAACGCTCTGAAGTTTCTTGGATGTGCGGATTGCCTGTGCTAATGGTTCTATTGCAAGGGTGAAAATCAGCGGGGAAAAGGGGCATCCCTGTCTGGTTCCATTAGAAATTTGGAATTCCAGGGAGGAGAAGCCTAATTCTTTCACACTGGCATGTGGGTCCAAGTATAATGCCTGTATAGCCTTGATTACCGCCTCCGGAACTGTCTGAGAGTCTCCCATAGATAAACCCATCTGACCCTGTCAAATGCTTTTTCGGCGTCTAACGACAGGGCCGGCATGGGCAGTCTCAATCTTCTGGCTTATGTAAAAATGTTGAGAACTCTTCTAGTATTGTGTGGGCGCTCCCTAACCAAAGTAAACCCGACTTGATCTGGGTGGATCAGTTTGGGCAGTAGAATACGCAGAAGGTTTGCCCATTGCTTAGCGTATAACTTCACATCTAGGTTGATCAGGGAGATGGGACGATAGCTACTGTATTGAGTTGGGTTTTTCCCTTGTTTGGGGATTGTTATAATAGTAGCCTGAAAGAATTCTTTACTAAGGGAACCCTGTTCACAGGTTTCTGCAGCAGATCCTTTGGCTTTGGTAAGAATGTCCTGCATAAGATTCATGCGCTGAGTGAGTATGTCTACTATATTAGAAGCCATATCTTAAGTGGTTGAGTTAGGCCCTGTAGGATCAGCGGAGTTTTGCAGAGTGTGATTCCGCTGGGGATGGTGGGTCTAAGGCAGACAATTCTCTAAAGTGATCAACCACAGTCTTTATTAGTTAATGTGGCCTTGGATTTCTTTTTAGCAGACTGAGACATAGTATAGAGACACCAGAACGAGAGGGCACTGTATAAGATAGTAAAAATGAGCATCACTGAACTAGACCCCTGAGCATAGGTAGTTACTCCATTATTGTGTATAAAGCAACCAGCATTCTGGCTTACTAGAATCCCAGGGCATAGGTTTCAGTAGAGTCCCTGTCAGCAGGAGATTAGGTCAGGCTTGATGGGAGTTAAGCACAGAAAGAGTCCGCTGGTACAGTGGCTGAGGGGAAGTAAAGTGGAAAATGACTTTTAGAGGTCAAATGTAGATGTAGCTCTCCTGTCAGTATATGTGGATCACTTGGTGTGTTAAAGAGGAGCCACGTGGCTTAATATCGGCTGTTAGAGGAAGGATCTCTTTGTTTTGAGGCTATCTGTTGCCACTAGCCTCTAGTTGTCCCCCAGACCCTCTGTACCTTATGTCGCCTGTTTCTTGGTGAGGGCCTGCTTCTCAAAGATGGTGCTGGATGTGGGCCTATTGTAGTAGGGCCGGATTGCCTACCTTGTAGCACTCCACACTTCTGGATTCCTTAGTTCAGCTATGCCCTGTTTGTTAGTGTGGGTGCTAGGAGATGGACCGGCAACTTCTTTGTCCCAAGGGGCCTCCGTTTGTGTGCCGGAGTGATGCATGTGGTATAGGCCGCAAGCCTGCGGCAAAATTTTGACCTCTGTCGATCTCGATCGACCGGGAATTAGGATCCGTGTCGGCACTGCGATCAGATGTTTCCGATTAGGCTGGAGGTTCACCTAGGGCCTTGCTTTTATCCCCCTTTCTCAATGGACTTAATTAAGGCCTGTGTAGGCTGCAATGTCGCCCGACGCTAAATTTGTTGGGCCCGTTGCTCTTAGCGTGACGGACTATCTATCCAGGCTGCTCAGCTGCTTCTGTACTGTGGACCTAGCAGTCTTGAATATTTTGGACCGTTGTAAGCAGCTTTGAAAGGTCCAAGACTGAGATTTCTCCCTGGAGCTCCATGCAGACACATCCGTCCGGCACGGCAGTTAGCTCCGCCCCCTTTTGTTTTATTTTAATGTTAACTTTGATTTAGCATATTTGTTTTTACTACAGGAGCTCTGTTGCATATAACTTTAATACTTTGAAACTTGCTTTAAAGGGACATGAAACTAAATTTTTCTTTCATCATTTAGGTAGAACATACAATTTTAAACTACCTCCCAGTTTGTTTCTATTATCAAATTTTCTTTATTCTCTTCGTATCATTTGTTGAAGCAGCAGCAATACACTACTAGTTTGTAACTGAACACATGGGTAAGCCAATGACAATCGGTGTATATATATATATATATATATATTTAAATATATATATATGCACCCACCAATCAGCAGCTATAACCTAGGTTCTTTGCTGCTCCTGAGCTTTCCTAGATAAACCTTTTAGCAAAGGATAATAAGAGACCTTTGACAGGTTTGGTGAGCGGCCACATTTGTGAGAGCAGGAAGATGGTCAGCTACTTGTGGCAATACTTTGGGAGAACATATGATACTTTAATTGGGTGCCTAGGACTCTTACCTAACTTGATAATTATCATATAAATTTCCATCATTACATGCAATCAAGGATAATAAAAGACTGTATTCATTCAGTATATGGAATGTAACACTGATTCAATGTTCAGGATATCAGACTATTTGTATGGACACCCCACGTGGGAATGATTTACATATTATAACAACTCTAAATTGTCTGTGAAAAGTTTAGTTATTTAGCAGCATTTAGCTTTGAAACATATTTGTATATTTTCTGATACATATAATAGATTACATTTTTATTTCTTGCAATTTAGTGTAAGACTCCCATGATGTTTTACCTGTATCCACCTTTACAATTAAATGTTGGGGTAATAGTGCTGTGTAATACTCACTTTATTTGTTTGAGTGTCCGTGCACCAGGATCTGTGTGTAATTTGTTACAGTGTCCTGTGCTTATTTATAGATTAAATCCCTGGGTGCTGGTACTAAATAATATATATATGTGTATGTGTGTGTATGTATATATGTATGTGTATTTATGTTTATATGTGTAAATATATATAATTATGTATGTATGTATATATATATATATATATATATATATATATATATATATATACAGTATATAT
This sequence comes from Bombina bombina, assembly GCF_027579735.1. Taxonomy (NCBI): domain Eukaryota; kingdom Metazoa; phylum Chordata; class Amphibia; order Anura; family Bombinatoridae; genus Bombina; species Bombina bombina. The sequence goes on along the minus strand of NC_069499.1, from coordinate 173,409,935 downwards.
ACTTTAAACATGCAATATTATATGTAATATTTATATGTTTTAATGTGTTTTGAATATAAATACTTTACATTACTAAAAGTATTTCTTATTCACTTTGGCGTAAGCGCTCTTGGTCTAGTGCTGTGTCAGGTTAGCACGCAAGTGATAAGTGTTAATTTCTTTTTTTAAAGTGCGCCCCAAGTCTATAGAGAAGTTAGCACAGTCATGATATCCAAAGTCCTGAAGTTAGCACACCTGAGTTAAAGGGACATAATATTCATATGCTAAATCACTTGAAACTGATGCAGTATAACTGTAAAAATCTGACAGGAAAATATCACCTGAGCATCTCTATGTAAAAAAGGAAGATATTTTACCTCACAACTTCCTGAGCTCAGCAGAGTAAGTTCTGTGTACAAAAATATACTTCAGCTGCTCCCAGCTGCAGGTAAAAAAAATGAAGAAATGAACAGCAGCCAATCAGCATCAGCAGTGCTGAGGTCATGAACTCTTTTACTGTGATCTCATGAGATTTCACTTAACTCTCATGAGATTTCATAGTAAGCTGAATAGTGAAATAATATGAGAGTGCACCAGGCTCATCCCCTTAGCTGTCCCAGGACAGACATACTAAAATGCTGCTTAGAAATCCTTTACAATTGGATGTGGCTACTGAGGAACTTTTGAGGTAAAATATCTTTCTTTTTTACATAGAGATGTTCAGGTGATATTTTCTAGTCAGCTTTTTACAGCTATGCTTCATCACTTTCAAGTGTTTCAACATTTGGGTATCATGGCCCTTTAATGTTACATTTTTACTTTCAGCTTGTAATCCATACACAAATCCAGCAGCGTTAAAAATATAACTTTAGCGCAGTTAGCGCATGAGTCAAAAAATATTTAGCTTGTCACTTTAAATCAGGCCCTTAATGTATTGCCACTAAATAATAGCAGTGTGCGTATGATCAGGTTGCTAAGAGAAATCTGCTATCAATTTATTTTTTTATACAGAGCAGATACATTCTAGGTCATCACCCAGGATCTAGGTCAATGCAGCTTATAGTTAGTCCATAATATACCTTGCAATAAAGTCACACTATTTCCAAAAAGCTTTAATAAGATCCCTTATCCCTGCCTGGCACACTTGTGAATTGTCATTTCATCTTGCAGTGCTGCTTCATGAAGGCTATGAGAACCTGAATGCTTTCCTGTACCGGGGGATTCTGTACACTGATTTGGGCTTGTGGTCAGAGGCTGAGTTTGACTTTGAACATGTTCTTGCTCTGGATAAGTAAGTTTTTGTAAATGCACTTATAAAACATTTAGTTTTCAAGACACACATACTTTATTGGTCATGGATGTTTCAAGATCAAACACCTTTTGCATCTAAGATACAACAGGCATAAATCAAATTAAATTTTTGTTTTTATACTGATTATAATAGATCTAGGTGAGACATACTGTACATGGCTTATTCTACCTGATTGTTGTCTGCAAGATGTGATTCTGCAGCATACTTTAGAGCAGTGCTTTCCAAACTGTGTGTCGGGACACACTAGTGTGTCGGCAGCAGTGTGTAGGTGTGTCCCTGCTTCAGCATAAAAAAAAATTTAATTTAATTTTTGTAAATTTTTTGGGGGGGTTTCTGACTTTCTGCCTGCCTGCTAAGCATATCACATGCTTGACACGTGATTGATACCTAGGGGGTCACAGATAATCTTAACCTATTGGCACAGCTCAGTGGGAACTGAAACTATTCCAATTGACGGCTTTGGCGGCACATTGGCTCCTGACTGCACGTGTAGTCTCCTTAATTGGCTCGTGACTGCATGTGTAGTCAGTGAGTGGGACAGCAATGTGTTTGCAGCACGGGCAGTAGTCGGACTCGCAGAGCTCTGAGGGCGGCAGCTTAAATGCTGAGCTGAAGTCAGAAGTCAGTGGGGGGAGGGGGGATTTGCAGCTAGCTCCCAGTAGTGCATTGCTGCTCCTGCTCTTGATATATGGATAGGAAGGGGAAGCTTAAAAATGCTTGATGATGAAATGTGAGTGTCTTTATCTAATATTCCACCAAATATTCAGAAATTGTGTTCATCCCATCATCCTCATACATCCCATTAAAATAGTAAGTAGCTATTGGTGTTATTAAACTTCTTTTTAATTCTTGCACATACATACTGTTACTTGTAAATACATTTAGTTATTATATCATTTATGTATGTGTCCGTATCGCTTAAAACATGTTAGTTTAACCTCCTGTTTGCTGGTACAACTGATTTACTGTGTCACGAAATGATGTAGGTCTAAAAAGTGTGTCACCAAGATGAAAAGTTTGGAAAGCTCTGCTTTAGAGAATACATTTGGAGTACATACTGTTTAATGCAATATTTAGGTCAGGGCTGCATTGCACAATATAGTAACATTTACATTGAGATTTAAATTGTAAATGTTTTTGAGCTCACAGATAAATTATGTTATAAAAATTGTGTAAAAAAATTAGTTTGTAATGCATAATACATTTTAGGAAAAACTGGTATTTTAAAATGTATTGCATTTTTTTAATGGATGTCCCAGTTATGTTTGCAGGGCGTGTTGTTGGCATGGATTCAATAAAAATCATTCCTGAAAATAATATCTTGCTGAAAAAACTTGCCGCAGCATCACAACTTGAACATTTAGAATTCAAAAAGATTTGGACACGTCCCTTTTCTCAGCAGCAAATTGCACGGACAGATTCATTATAATCAATGGAGCTGCATCTATATTGTAACCGACAACTTCTCACCACATAGAACAAGTTCCACTCCATCACAAAAACAAACTAAAGTGAAATCTGCATGCTTAAATAAGTTGTAGCTAATATATATAATTTTCAGCGCTAACCCTGCGACATAATGATGCTAATTGGCTTTACCAACTGCGAAACAATGCATTTTTTTTACTAACGTTATAACGGTGGCTAGTCTTGTTATCTGTGGACTTAAGCCCAGATTGGCTCCTCCAAATAAGGCAAATGGTGGGTGAAGTTTGCCATTGAAAAATTATTACAGTGAAAAGGATGTTATTTTGTTTTAAAAACAAAATTCTCACTCTGACATACAAAGCCCTCAACTGCACTGCTCCCCCCTACATCTCAGACCTTGGCATCTATTTATCAAGCCGTCAACCGCAAATACGTTGGAATTCTGCAGCGTATTTGTGGTGAGCCTGATTCGCCTTAGTTATCAAACCCTACAGACCGGCAAAAGTAGAATTTTGTGACGTAACAAACAATCCGCCGGACTCAGTCCCACACAGATCGATGCTTACGTCACTACAGATGTTCCAAATGCAAGTTCGGCACAATCTGACTACTTTTGTAAGTTATCAAAAGTCTACCAGGTACGCTCGGCACTATTCCGGCCCAGCGTACCTGCCATAGGAATCAATGGGAGTCGGAAAGCAGCAAAAGCTCATGTTAGCTGCTGCCCGATATCCCATTGATTTCTATGGTAACGTTTACACCTAACACCCTAACATGTACCCCGAGTCTAAACACCCCTTATCTGCCCCCCCTACACCGCCGCCACCTACATTATACTTATTAACCCCTAATCTGCCCCCCCCTACACCGCTGCCTCCTACATTATACGTATTAACCCCTAATCTGCCCCCCCCATACCGCTGCCACATAAATAAAAGTTATTAACCCCTATCCCGCCGCTCCCGGACCCCGCCACAACTAAATAAACTTATTAACCCCTAAACCGCCGCTCCCGGAGCCCACCGCCACCTACATTATACTTATTAACCCCTAATCTCCCGCCCCCTACACCGCCGCCACCTACATTATATTTAATAACCCCTAATCCCCCCCCTACACCGCCGCCACCTACCTACATTTATTAACCCCTAATCTGCCCCCCCCTACACCGCCGCCACTATATTACATTTATTAATCACTAAATCTAAGTCTAACCCTAACCCCCCTAACTTAAATATAATTTAAATAAATGTAAATAAATATTACTATCATTAAATAAATTATTCCTATTTAAAACTAAATACTTACCTGTAAAATAAACCCTAAGCTAGCTACAATATAACTAATAGTTACATTGTAGCTATCTTAGGGTTTATATTTATTTTACAGGCAACTTTGTATTTATTTTAACTAGGTACAATAGCTATTAAATAGTTATTAACTATTTAATAACTTCCTAGTTAAAATAAAGACAAATATACCTGTAAAATAAAACCTAACCTAAGTTACAATTACACCTAACACTACACTATAATTAAATAAATTAACTAAACTAAATACAATTTAAAAAATTATCTAAAGTACAAAAAACCCCTCACTAAATTACAGAAAATAATAAAATAATTACAATATTTTTAAACTAATTACACCTAATCTAATCCCCCTAACAAAATAAAAAAGCCCCCCAAAATAAAAAAGCCCTACCCTACACTAAATTACAAATAGCCCTTAAAAGGGACTTTTGCGGGGCATTGCCCCAAAGTAATCAGCTCTTTTACCTGTAAAAAAAAGTACAATACCCCCCCCAACATTAAAACCCACCACCCACACAATCAACCCTACTCTAAAACTCACCCAATCCCTCCTTAAAACACTAACCCCTTGAAGATCACCCTACCTTGAGAAGTCTTCACCAAACTGGGCCGAAGTCCTCAACGAATCCAGCAGAAGTGGTCCTCCAGACGGGCAGAAGTCTTCATCCAAGCCGGGAAGAAGAGGTCCTCCAGACGGGCAGAAGTCTTCATCCAGACGGCATCTTCTCTCTTCATCCATCCGTCGCGGAGCATCCTCTTCGTTCGACGGCGACTGAAGAATGAAGGTTCCTTTAAGTGACGTCATCCAAGATGGCGTCCCTTCAATTCCGATTGGCTGATAGAATTCTATCAGCAAATCGGAATTAAGGTTGAAAAAATCCTATTGGCTGATCCAATCAGGCAATAGGATTGAGCTCGCCTTCTATTGGCTGATTGGATCAGCCAATAGGATTGAACTTCATCTTGGATGACGTCACTTAAAGGAACCTTCATTCTTCAGTCGCCGTCGAACAAAGAGGATGCTCCGCGTCGGATGTCTCTGATGGATGAAGATTGAAGATGCCGCCTGGATGAAGACTTCTGCCCGTCTGGAGGACCACTTCTGCCGGATTCGTTGAGGACTTCGGCCCGGTTGGGTGAAGACTTCTCAAGGTAGGGGAATCTTCAAGGAGTTAGTGTTAGTTTTTTTTAAGGGGGGATTGGGTGGGTTTTAGAGTAGGGTTGGTTGTGTGGGTGGTGGGTTTTAATGTTGTGGGGGGTTGTATTTCTTTTTTTACAGGTAAAAGAGCTGATTACTTTGGGGCAATGCACTGCAAAAGGCCCTTTTAAGGGCTATTTGTAATTTAGGGTAGGTTTTTTTTATTTTGGGGGGCTTTTTATTTTGTTAGGGGGATTCGATTAGGTGTAATTAGTTTAAAAATATTGTAATTAGTTTATTATTTTCTGTAATTTAGTGTGTTTTTTTGTACTTTAGATAATTTTTTTAAATTGTATTTAGTTTAGTTAATTTATTTAATTATAGTGTAGTGTTAGGTGTAATTGTAACTTAGGTTAGGTTTTATTTTACAGGTATATTTTTTATTTATTTTAACTAGGAAGTTATTAAATAGTTAATAACTATTTAATAACTATTCTACCTAGTTAAAATAAATACAAAGTTGCCTGTAAAATAAAAATAAAACCTAAGATAGCTACAATGTAACTATTAGTTATATTGTAGCTAGCTTAGGGTTTATTTTACAGGTAAGTATTTAGTTTTAAATAGGAATAATTTATTTAATGATAGTAATATTTATTTACATTTATTTAAATTATATTTAAGTTAGGGGGGTTAGGGTTAGACTTAGGTTTAGTGGTTAATAAATTTAATATAGTGGCGGCAGTGTAGGGGGGGGAGATTAGGGGTTATTAAATATAATGTAGGTGGCGACGGTGTAGGGGGGAAGATTAGGGGTTAATAAGTATAATGTAGGTGGCGGTGGGCTCCGGGAGCGGCGGTTTAGGGGTTAATAATTGTATTTAGTTGCGGCGGGGTCCGGGTGCGGCGGTTTAGGGGTTAATATATTTATTAGAGTTGCGGCGGGGTCCGGCATGGCGGTTTAGGGGTTAATATATTTATTAGAGTTGCGGTGGGCTCCGGGAGCGGCGGGATAGGGGGTAAACTGTATAGTATAGTGTGGGTGTTTAGTGACAGGGTACCAAGAAAGCTGTAAAAAAGCCGAAGAGCAGCGAGATCGATGACTGTTAGTTAACAACAGTCCGCTGCTCATCGCTCCGTACTTGGTGCGGGGCTTTTGGACATCTTTTTTAATAACTTTGGAGAACGTATTCAGGTCCGCGGCAGCGATGTTAGGCGTTCTTAGGCGAGCTTATTGGTGCCGTCGAATGCAAGTAAGTTGACGGCTTGATAAATAGATGCCCTAGTCTCCAGATACTCTCCCTCCCGTCCCCTTCGCTCTGCTCATGACCTCCTACTCTCCTCTCTTGTTTCCTCATCACACTCCCGTTTACAGGACTTCTCCAGACTGGCTCCCATGTTATGGAACTCTCTGCCTCGCTCCACAAGACTCTCCCGTAGTTTTGAAAGCTTCAAGCGCTCCCTAAGACTCTACTGTTCAGGGATGCATACAACCTACGCTAACCTTTCCTATCTCCACTGCTATCCCCTCGAACCCCTTAGCACGTAAGCCTATGAGCCCAGCTGTTTGTTTTTTTTTTTTTTTAAATCATATTTTTATTGAAAGGAAACAAGTGCACATACCATAACAGAAGAAAAACAGCAAAAAAAAAACAAAAACCCAGGTATATTCTCATATACCTTATACAATTCTAGATCAGTATCTCAAGATATTATTTTGTACTTGTTATCCTTTATTTAGAGGGAAGGCACTTACATTCGTACTAAAAGGAGAGAGAAAAAGAAAAAGAGGAAAAAAAAAAAAAAGCCCGAAGGACTCTCTCCAGGCCAGCCACCCCCCCCTTCCCCTCGCTCCATTTAGATGTTCTCTCCATTCCCTATAGTCTTATCTCGTAACAGACCACTCCTATACTCAGTACCATTCAGGCGGGAACACCCCTGACAGAATTAAGGTTTCAAAATACTCTGTTCTACGCAGGCTAGAGATAAGTGAGAATTGTGTGTCTCGGGGGTAAGATAATATAACTCTTAGCCACGTTAAAAAAAACACTGTAATCTTCTTCTTATATGTAGGTGAAATAGTCATTTGTTCAAAGATTATCTGAGAGAGCATTGAGTTTAGGAAGCATGAGATCGACGGGGCCTTATTACTCTTCCAGTTCTTAAGGATAAGATTACGTCCTATCATGATCACTGTATTAATAAGATTACTATTATTTCTATTATTTTCTTTAGGGGCAAGGAAAAAAATATATCTGGATGTAAATTTAATTCTATTCTCTAACATTTGATTAATCCAGAACTCGACTTTACACCAAAACTGGTTAATTTTAGGGCAATCCCAGAAACAGTGGATTATATCTGCATTTGCCTTGTTACATCTGGAACAATTGTTGTTTTTATTAAAGGGATGTTTTGTATGCCATTTAGACATTTTCCTAGGAGTGAGATATGCATTATTCATTAGTTTTAGATGCGATTCTTTCCAGGTTGTAGAAATGATGGTTTTTTTGACCCATTTAAAGCCTGTACATAGTGTATCTACAGATATATCTGAAAAATGGAAATTCCATTTTTCAGTAAGGCTATTCATACTCAGTTGGCCCTGTTTAGCGAGCATAATCTTATATAAAAGGGAAATGCTATGGTAACCGGATTTATAATACGTAAGATATTGTTCAATCTTAGCCCATCCTTCAGTATCGGTGGTTGATACTCTACTATCAGCGATGAAGTGTCTAATCTGAAGATAGGCATAAAAATTTTTATTTGACAGAGAGAAAACACTAGCAAGTTCCTCAAACGTTCTTATTTGGAGGTGATTGTTTAGGCATTGATAGACATTCAATAGACCTTTCCGTGCCCAGATATTATAAACTTCATTAGATAGCCCGGGAATAAATTTTGGGTTACCTTGTATTGGAAGTAATGGGGTAATCTCAAAATTAACATTGAATAATCTGTTTAATTTTTGCCAGGCATCAATAGTATTGCATATTATAGTCATAGTTTTAATGTCCTTTGGCAACTAAGACACTGGACAATGGAGCAAAGCTTTTAATGCATATGGTTCGCACAGGTATTTTTCAACTTGAAGATGTGTAAGATAATTAGCTTCTGTTAGCCAGTCAAATGCTGATCGAGCTAATATAGCAATATTATATTTTTTAATATCTGGGAAAGATAGGCCTCCTTCCTCAGATCCAAGGGATAATTTGGTTATGGATATCATGTGTCTCTTGTTATTCCATATAAATTTAGTTGACTCCCTGTAGAATCTTTTTATATCTTGGGACTTTATAAATAATGGTAGGTTTTGCATGATATATATCAATTGGGGAAAAAGAATGGTTTTTATAATCATAATTTTAGCAGACAGGGAGATAGGGAATGCTAACCAACGTTGCATTTTTTCTGAGGCTTTTTTAAAGAAGATAGAATAATTAAATTTATACCATTGATTTGGGTCAGAATGTAAATTTAATCCTAAATAATTAATACTATCGACCTCTTGAAAAGGATGTTCTTGGATGCTTGCCCTAGTCTTGTGTAGCCATAACATCTCAGATTTACTAGCATTTATTTTGTATCCAGAGAAAGAGCTAAACATGTCGATGATCTTTAGTGCCTGTGGTATATTCCTCTTTGTATTTCTTACACATAACATCAGGTCATCTGCATATAATGCTAATACCAATTTTTCTTGTCCTAGTCTGATACCTTGTAGCTCCTGTCGCAACATAGTTGCCAGGGGTTCTAGGGCAAGATTAAAAAGTAAAGGGGAAAGTGGACACCCCTGTCTTGTCCCCCTGTTTAAAGTGAGATCCATGGTATAGCTACCATTAATTAATATACTGGACCTAGGATGGTCATATATGGTTTGAATGAACTGTACAAAATGACCTGTGAAGCCAAAAGAGACCAATGTCGTGAACAAGTGACTCCATTCTACCGAATCAAATGCCTTTTCGGCGTCTAATGTAATTAGTGCGAAATCTTGGTTATTTGTTTTCGTTTCTGCTATTTTATGCCAAAAATGCTCTATAAGTAAAATTACCTTCCTTGTATTCCTAGTAGAAGCTCTTTGAGACATGAATCCTGTTTGATCGGGATGTATAATAGGATCAAGACACAATTTTAATCTATTTGCAATAATATGCGTCAAGAGCTTATAGTCTGCATTAAGTAATGAGATTGGTCTATATGATTTGGGGTCTAGTGGGTTCTTCCCCTTTTTCAAAATCAGCGATATAATTGAAGCAGTAAAATATTTAGACATATTTAAAGCCTCAATGTAATATCCATTAAACAATGAAACTAAAGTGCCCACTATCTCTGTTCTAAGTATTTTATACATTTCGATTGGTATTTGATCTGGGCCTGGGGCTTTATTAGATTTGGTATTATTTATAGCATCCAGGACTTCTTCATTTGTTATTGGTCTATTGAGAGTGTTGACTACTTCTATGGTTATTTTAGGGAGATTGGTCTCCTGCCAAAATGTGTTCCTATTGCCGACATTGATCTCCTTGGCTTCATATAAATTTTGATAGTATTCAAAAAAGACCTTTTTAATTTTGGACTGTTCCGTGACTCTGTTTATCCCATCATTAATGGCCTCTATAGTATTAGATTTTTTCCTTGCTTTATCTAATATAGCTAAGAATTTGGCGGATTTTCCATATTGGCCTTTATATTTAATGCTTGTTCTGAGTTCTTCTAATTCAACTTTTTTCCTAATGAAAATATCTCTCTCTGTCTTGAGAACGTTATATTTCTCTCTTAATTGTTTGCATGGTTTATGGAGGTATTTGCGGTGTGCATTTTGGACTTGTCTAGATAATTGAACCTCTCTAGCTAGAAGTTTCTTTTTTTTTTAAATCATGTAGGCTTTAATCTCGCCTCTTAAATAGGCTTTGGCAGTTTCCCAAAATATTTCTACCTTCTCTTTGTAATCTCTATTTGTCGAATTCACGCCACTTTTGTTTCACTTTTGTTTCAGCCAGTTGTTAAATTCAAAATTATTAACCAAAAAATTCGGAAAATAAAAATTATTTCTCTCAACATTTTGAACTGGATGTAACTGAAGATCCAGTGAAATGATGGCATGGTCAGAGATCAGTATATCAAATATCTCTGTCTTAATTTCTAACTTAATTAAAGAGCTAGATACTTGAAAAAAATCTATACGGGAAAACGAACCATAGCTTTTAGAATTGCAAGAGAAAGTTCTGATATCCGGATGTTGCAATCGCCAAATATCATGAAGTTTGAGGCTTTTACATATTTGTTTAAAGATATATGCTTTATGTTTGGAAAAAGCTGAATTTATAGGAGTAAATTTGTCTAATATATCAGAGGGAATTAAATTAAAATCTCCTGCTAAAATCAAATTTTGTCCATGAAACTTAGACAGCAAAAAAAACAGATTATTCCAGAAACTGGGGTCTGTATTATTGGGCCCATATACATTACATATCACCAGCTTAAAGTTATTAACTTGTAATTCCAAAACTAGCCATCTCTCATATGGGTCTGAAATAGTATTTAATATTTTATAAGATAATTTTTTATTTATCAAGATCGCAACTCCCTTCTTCCTTCCAGAACAGGGGGTGGCTATCACCTCCCCAACCCATTTACTTTTAAGCTTATGTATTTCCTCTGCTTTCAGGCGAGTTTCCTGTATTAATGCTATATCGGGACAATACTTGCCCAATTGTCTAATTATCATTTTCCTTTTGATTGGGGAGGTAATACCCCCCACATTCTATGAAAGACATCTAATATTCCCCATCAAATCCAGCAACTAATTAAAAAAAAAAAAAAAAATATAGACAAATAGATGGAAATGGAAAGGGGAGGGGAGCATAGGCTGGCATAGCGCGAGGGGAAGAGGGGGGTGCGAGAGAGGGAAGGAGAAAAAAAAAAAAAACACCATAAAAAAAAAAAAAAAACGCATAAGAGCCGATTACAACTGTGCAACTCTTGGAAGGGACCTCTACCCATTTGACCCCCTATAAATGTTACCTTGTATACCGCCTATGTTTATAGCACTGCGGAATCTGTTGGAGCTCTACAAATACCTGATAATAATAATAAAAAAAAACGTTAAACCTTGGCTTATATGTTATTCTATAGCAACACAACAGAAATGTCTTTTAACTACAGGGTGTTAACTGTCAATAACACAACTATTTATCTTAATGCCAGTAACATCCACTAAACAAACACTACAAAAGGTAGCTGAAGGGAGATTCTATAAATTTTGAACATTATCTTTTTTTAACAATGTGGCCCCTTGGCAGCCTTACAAGCAGCCATGAATTTAGCCAATTGTGCACCAATAGAGCTGTGGGGGTTGTCTTTATGAGCCAATGAGTAATTGGGGGATGAGTTGTGTGCAAACATGCTTCCTGTATGTTTCAAAATAACCATAAACAGTTTTATTTCAATGTTGCATGTCTGACATTGCTATGTACTCTTTTTTTTCAGGACTGTAGTAATGGCGCATGTGAATATGGGTCTCATCTCCCTTCTACACCGGAATCAATATGCTCAAGCTATCCGCCACTTCTCTGCGGCTCTCAGAGTTGATCCTATTAATATAAAGTCGTATCTGTGCAGAGCTGAGGCCTATTATAAGGTACTATAATAATAATATAATAAATGGTTGTTAGCCCTAAACCAAATGCTTTTCTCACGTATAAAAACACAGGTATTTCTTCAAAATATCCAGCCATGAACCGTGCTGCCTTTTATATAGAAGAGTTAAAGTACAACTTTATTCCAGAAATAAAGCGATACTTTTTAGCCTGTAATAATGTTCACTAATACACTATATTAACCAAGGAATGTATTCTTCTATCTAATAATACTTGTGATTAGGATCTTGCATGATATAATATCCTCCTGGAATGTTATGTTCATAAGAGGTAACCATGAAAAAACGCAAAAGGGCAAAGGGCACCTCGTATAATATTGTCTGAGCTAAAAAATCTCACAATTATAGAGCACCTCCAAGTTTTTTCTCAATATGCAGGATACTTGAAGTTCCACTATTCAAAATCAAGCGTTTTCTCAAATCCTCTTTAATTACGCAAGAAATATGCACACTCACTATTCAAAATCAAAGGAAGGATCACAAATAACAAATGTCTTGCGTCATGCACATCACTCTTTGCAATGACCATCAAAGGGCCAGATTACAAGTGGGGACTATATATTTTTCACGTGTTTCTTGTTTTTTTTCATCAGGTTTTCATAATCGCAAGAACAGTTGTTTAACTACCTGTTATTGATTTTTTTATACTCAACTAATATAACAGAAAATAATTTAAAGATAAAGGCATGTATTAAAGTGAAAGTCAATCCTAGCGTTTGTGAAACGCTAGGATTGACCAACGGAACAAATAAAGGGGACTTTCATTATTGAAGTATACTTCATACTGAAAGTTCCTTTATTTGTGTCAAGTGTTCGCAGCACTGAGCTCCTCAGGCAGCCCGCTGCAGAACACTGTTTTGCATGAGAGGTGACATTTTCACCTTTTAGCCAATAGCCTTGTGGGAAATCTGGCTTGGCGCCATATTTCCTGCACGGCTATTTGCTAAGAGGTGGAAATGTCACCTCTTAGCAAAACAGCGTTCTGCAGTGGGATGCCTGAGGATCTCAGTGCGGTGAACGCTTGAAACAAATAAAGAAACTTTCAGCATGAAGTATTTTATACTTCATGAATGAAAGTCCCCTTTATTTGTTCCAATGGTAAATCCTAGCTTTTCACAAACCCTAGGATTGACTTTCACTCTGATTACACAATTGCCATGTAATAATTTATTCCAAAGTCTTAAGCTATCTTATCCTACAAGACTTAATCATCAATATGGGATTTTAAACAGAAAGAGAAGCCAGCTGCCAGGAATTTACAACAGACCATTAGCTTGTTCTATGGCAAGTTACCACCTGGGAGCAGCTTCTTTTAGCCCAATTGTGGTTTTCACAGAGGCAAGCTTTCCTGAAGTATATCAGTCTGATCCCAACTAACAAGTCAGTTGAGCCCCAAAATACCAGGCAATTCTCCTCTAAACAAGGGAAATGGCAACCCCAGATGATCGTTTTGGCCTCCTTTAGGCCTTGTTTGCTAAAAGAGGCTGATCCCAGTTGGTAAATCGCCACAGAACAAGTTATTGAGCTGTTTGTTTCTGAGAGAGCACTTCTCTTTCTGTAACAAAAATATATGATTTAGCTCAATATATTAAACTGCAGCACTATCACTACATAAAAGGAAGAGCTATCCACCTCAGCATCAGTCATAATTGACTACCACCAATCAAAAAACAAAATATTAGTGACCCTAAAAGTGTATGGTGATTATACAGTTACCATGGTATTATCTTTTGCAAAATCCCAATTTGTATTACGTTTAAAAAAAAAAAAAAAATACATATGGTCTAGCATTGAAATGGAACCATTTGTGCCTTATTGATCCCATAGTCGACTATAGCTAATCTGAACATTCAAAAAGCTACATTGTATTATCAGTTAGTAAAAATGTTGCCATGGTAACTGTTGCTGCTTTTTATCTTTCACAGGTAAAGGATTTGCATAGTGCCTTAAAAGATGTAACTCGTGTAATTCATTTGCACCCTGACACCTCTCAAGCTTATATCATGAGGTAAGTAGATATCAGTGAAACATATAATTCTAATGTCAGAAAAGAACAGCTTACTTTCTTAGTATACTTGGCAGTTCTGAGTTTTTCTTTAAAAAAAACCCCCACATTGTGCTGGATTTTTAAAAAAAAATAAAATCATTGGGTTATGGTGCAGTTTGTAAGTGACCTTGGGAAATATACTGATTGTCCCAGGAGTCATTGGTCATGTTTCTACCCCTCATTTTTCCCTTTTCTCTACAATAATAATAACATAAAATAAAATAAATACATGCACCAGTGAAGTTTGGTGCAAATCCTACTTACCCGGAGCACCCCCAGGCCACCAGCCACCTGCTAGTCCCTCGAAATAACACAAGTATGAGAGAGTTATGCTGGAAAATTGGGCATTTTATATTGCAGTGCCAGAGAAGCACCAGTTTCCTCTGAGATTCTCTTTTAATATGACTTCACTGTGTTTAAATGGGTATAGGACTCTTTCTCTAACAGTCGCTGGTAAGTGTAGTAGGTATAGTTTCCATTTCTTTATAAATCGTGATATCCTCTGTTCACTATTTCCCTTGACATCTGCCTGTTCTACGAGCATTTGGGTATGTATTTTAGCGATAGATTTTTGAAACGGTGGGGTTGCATTATCCACCCAGTTATGTAATATCAGTTTTCTGGCCACCAAAATTGCTATATTAACCAAGGTGTCCTGTGAGTGCGTTCTGTGTTCCGGGAGTAAAAACCTGTTGCGCTGATATGAATATCTGCTTTTTGGTCACTCTAGTCAGCCAGTATATTATCTTGCCCCAGAACCACTTTAACTTTGGACAGTCCCAAAATAAGTGAATCCACTCAGGATTCACCTGATTACATTTAATACAAACATACCTTGCTCCAGCTATCCACTTGGCCCTGATGGCTGGGGTGATATGTGCCTGTTGAAGGATTTTAGTATGTGTTTCTCTCAGGTTTGCGGATAATGTTGTATCCCTCACCTTTGTTAAACTATCTGTAAGTTTCTTACCATCAATCTCAATTGCCCTACACCTTGACCACTTTACTGATATTTTTTGAATGGTCAAAGTGTCATGGTGCTTGAGTATGAGGTCATACGTGTTCGCCAGCTTAAATGAGCCCTGTTTGGCCAGTGAGCACAATGTAGTGATATAATTATTTTCAGTGCTGAGGAGACCCCCCCGTTTTTAATGTCGTAACCTAGTGTCGACACTGGATGTACGCAAATCTATGTGTGTTTGAAAGTTAGTAAGTGTTTTGTAACTCCTGAAAAAGGTGGACGTCAAGGGTTAGTAGATTAAAAAATTGTCCAATTTGAGTGAGATTTCTCTTGTAAGGTGTATCCAGTCCACGGATTCATCCTTTACTTGTGGGATATTCTCCTTCCCTACAGGAAGTGGCAAAGAGAGCACACAGCAGAGCTGCCCATATAGCTCCCCCTCTAGCTCCACCCCCCAGTCATTCTCTTTGCCGGCTCTAAGCACTAGGGTCTCTCTACAGGAGGGTAAAGTGAATGTGGTGTTAGAATTGTAGTTTTTATTATCTTCAATCAAAAGTTTGTTATTTTAAATGGTACCGGTTTGTACTATTTACTCTCTAGCAGAAAAGTGATGAAGATTTCTGCTGAGAGGAAAATGATTTTAACATGTTGTAACTAAAATCCACTGCTGTTCCCACACAGGACTGAGGAGTACCAGAAAACTTCAGTTGGGGGGAACAGTTTGCAGGGGAACTGCATTAAGGTATGTTCAGTCATTTATTTCTAGACAAGACTGAGATAATGCTAGAAGAGACTGACAATATCCCCATGAGGGGAGGGTAAGCTATGTTCAGAGACTTAGTATGGAATTGAATGCTTACCTAACAGGGCTAATTATGCTGGTTGACACTAATTCAGGGCAATCGATTGTTTTATTAGGAAAACAGACACTTTGAAAGTCCTGTTGGGTTCTTTCTGGGGTTATGACCCACATGGCTATTTTTTATTCACTTTGGAGTGATTTCTTAGGCCTCACAGCTCCGGAGTAGAGTGGGAGGGGCCTAATTTCGCGCCTCAGATGCGCATTAAGAATTACACAGAAGTTCATGCTGCTTCATATGGAGGGTCCTGCTGTTGTTTGAGGACCTAAAGGAAGCTATATTCCCCCAAATCTGGTCCCTAAGGGCAGGTAGGGCCACAGCAGTGCTTTGGCAAGGTGCTGTAGTAATTTTAAACGGGTGTTGGCTTTAGGCTGCTCCGGTTTGGGCATTAAGGGGTTAATTGTTTTGCTACTTGTGGTGCAATCTTATTAAGGCTCTGGGTACATACTGTGAAAATTTCAAAAGGATTACTGCATTTTTCACTGTTTTTATCTCTTAAAGGCACAGTAACGTTTTTGCAAATTGTGTTTTTTATTTGATTAAAGTGATTTCCAAGCCTGTCTGTGTATACTACTAGTCTGTTAAACATGTCTGACACTAAGGAAAATCCTTGTTCAATGTGTTTAGAAGCCATGGTGGAACCCCCTCTCAGAATGTGTCCCACTTGTACTGATATGTCTATACACTTTAAAGATCATATTGTTGCACTTAAGAATGTGGCACAAGATGATTCTCAGACTGAAGGTAACGAGGGTAGCCCGTCTGCCTCTCCCCAAGTGTCACAACCAGTTACGCCCGCTCAAGCGACTCCTAGTACCTCTAGTGCGTCTAACCCTTTTACATTACAAGACTTAGCGGCAGTCATGGATAATTCTCTTGCAGCTTTCTTATCTAAACTGCCCGTGTTACCTGCAAAGCGTGATAGCTCCGTTTTAAGAACAGATTATGAGCATTCTGACGCTTCGGTAGCTTTATCTGATATACCCTCACAACGCTCTGAAGTGGGAGCGAGGGATTTGATGTCTGAGGGAAAGGTTTCTGATTCAGGAAAGGTTCCTCCTCAGACAGATTCAGATACATTGGCTTTTAAATTTAAACTAGAACACCTCCGCGTGTTGCTCAGGGAGGTATTAGCTACTCTGGATGACTGCGACCCTTTGGTGGTCCCAGAGAAATTGTGTAAAATGGACAAGTACTTAGAGGTCCCTGTTTACACCGATGCGTTTCCGGTCCCTAGGAGGATAGCGGATATCGTTACTAGGGAGTGGGATAGACCAGGTGTCCCTTTTGTCCCCCCTCCTGTTTTTAAGAAAATGTTCCCCATATCTGACTCCATGCGGGACTCGTGGCAGACGGTCCCTAAGGTGGAGGGGGCTGTTTCTACACTTGCTAAACGCACAACCATACCAATTGAAGACAGTTGTGCTTTTAAAGACCCTATGGATAAAAAATTAGAGGGTTTACTTAAGAAAATTTTTGTTCAACAAGGTTTTCTTCTCCAACCTATTGCCTGCATTATTCCTGTAACTACTGCAGCTGCTTTCTGGTTTGAGGCGCTGGAAGACTCGCTCCAGACGGAGACCTCATATGAGGAAATTATGGATAGAATTAAGGCTCTAAAGCTAGCTAATTCTTTTATCACTGACGCCGCTTTCCAAATAGCTAAGTTAGCGGCGAAAAATTCAGGTTTCGCCATTTTGGCACGAAGGGCGCTATGGCTAAAGTCCTGGTCGGCCGATGTGTCGTCTAAATCCAAGCTTTTGAACATTCCTTTCAAAGGAAAGACCCTCTTCGGGCCTGAATTGAAAGAGATTATTTCAGATATCCCAGGGGGAAAAGGCCATGCTCTCCCTCAGGACAAGCCCTTTAAGAGCAAAGCTAATTTTCGTTCCTTTCGCAATTTCAGGAACGGTCCCGCTTCATCCTCTCCGGCTGCAAAGCAAGAGGGTAACGCTTCACAGCCCAAGGCAACCTGGAAAACTTACCAGGGCTGGAATAAGGGTAGACAGGCCAAAAAGCCTGCAGCTGCCACCAAGACAGCATGAAGGGGTAGCCCCCGATCCGGGACCGGATCTAGTAGGGGGCAGACTCTCTCTCTCTTCGCTCAGGCCTGGGCAAGAGATGTACACGATCCTTGGGCATTAGAGACTGTAGCCCAGGGATACCTTCTAGAATTCAAGGACTCTCCTCCAAGGGGAAGGTTCCACATTTCTCGTCTGTCTACAGATCAGACAAAGAAAGAGGCGTTTTTACGCTGTGTAGAAGATCTACATACAATGGGAGTGATCCACCCAGTTCCAATTGTAGAACAAGGACTGGGGTTTTACTCAAACCTGTTTGTGGTTCCCAAAAAAGAAGGAACTTTCAGACCAATCCTGGATCTCAAAATTCTAAACAAATTCCTCAGAGTCCCATCATTCAAGATGGAGACCATTCGGACAATCTTAACAATGATCCAGGAGGGTCAATATATGACTACCGTGGATCTAAAGGATGTGTACCTGCACATTCCTATCCACAAAGATCATCACCAGTTTCTCAGGTTCGCCTTTCTGGACAAGCATTATCAGTTTGTGGCTCTTCCCTTCGGGTTGGCCACTGCTCCCAGAATTTTCACAAAGGTGCTAGGGTCCCTCCTGGCGGTTCTAAGACCGCGGGGCATAGCAGTGGCGCCTTACCTAGACGACATCTTAATTCAGGTGTCGACTTTCCAAAGAACCAAGTCTCACACGGAGATTGTATTGGCCTTTCTGAGGTCTCACGGGTGGAAGGTGAACATCAAAAAGAGTTCTCTCTCCCCCCTCACAAGAGTTCCATTCCTAGGAACACTGATAGACTCGGTAGAAATGAAAATATTTCTGACGGAGGTCAGAAAGTTAAATCTCTTAACTACTTGCCGAGCTCTTCATTCCATTCCTCGGCCATCTGTAGCTCAGTGCATGGAGACAATCGGTCTAATGGTAGCGGCAATGGACATAGTCCCTTTTGCTCGGATACACCTCAGACCACTGCAATTATGCATGCTCAAACAGTGGAATGGGGATTATGCAGATTTGTCTCCTCAAATTCAGTTGGACCAGGAGACCAGAGATTCTCTTCTCTGGTGGTTGTCTCAGGATCACCTATCTCAGGGAATATGTTTCCGCAGGCCAGAGTGGATCATTGTAATGACCGATGCCAGTCTGTTAGGCTGGGGTGCGGTCTGGGACTCCCTGAAAGCTTAGGGCTTATGGTCTCGGGAAGAAACTCTTCTCCCGATAAACATTCTGGAACTGAGGGCGATATTCAATGCTCTTCAGGCATGGCCCCAACTAGCTGCGGCCAGATTCATCAGATTTCAGTCGGACAACATCACGACTGTAGCTTACGTCAATCATCAGGGGGGAACAAAGAGTTCCCTAGCGATGACGGAAGTAACCAAAATAATCAGGTGGGCGGAGGATCACTCCTGCCATCTCTCAGCAATTCACATCCCAGGAGTAGACAACTGGGAGGCGGATTTTCTAAGTCGTCAGACTTTTCACCCGGGGGAGTGGGAACTCCACCCGGAGGTATTTGCCCAGCTAACTCAGCGATGGGGCACTCCAGAGTTGGATCTGATGGTGTCCCGTCAGAACACCAAACTTCCTCTCTACGGGTCCAGGTCCCGGGATCCCAAGGCGGTATTGATAGATGCTCTAGCAGCACCTTGGTCCTTCAATCTGGCTTATGTTTTTCCACCGTTTCCTCTTCTCCCTCGTCTGGTCGCCAGAATCAAGCAGGAGAAGGCTTTGGTGTTTCTGATAGCGCCTGCGTGGCCACGCAGGACTTGGTATGCAGACCTAGTGGACATGTCATCTGTCCCACCATGGACATTGCCAATGAGGCAGGATCTTCTAATACAGGGTCCGTTCAAGCATCCAAACCTAATTTCTCTGCGGCTGACTGCTTGGAGATTGAACGCTTAATTCTATCAAAGCGTGGTTTCTCTGAGTCAGTTATAGATACTCTGATTCAGGCTAGAAAGCCTGTCACCAGGAAAATCTACCATAAGATATGGCAGAAATATCTTTGTTGGTGTGAATCCAAGGGTTACTCATGGAGTAAGATTAGGATTCCCAGGCAGGGCCTATGAATACCCAAAAACTCCCCTCGCCCACCGGGCGAGTAAATGACAAAACGTACCAGCCCGCCAGAAACTTTAGTCGCCCGTGCGTATCTGCATTTAGTGTGTATATATCTTATGTAAAAAGGCAATATAAATAGTGTTATTGTAATCCCACAAAGCATTGCAGACAGAGGTCCCAATTTGAATGCCCTGCAAGCTGCTTAATATTTGGGACTTAATAAAAGGCTTTAACTTTAGAAAATATTTTTCTATCACTAGGTATAAAAAAACAGGAATATTATCTTTGAAAAACTGTATGTACGTCTTGATTTTTTTCCCCCCTAAGGAAAAAAAAGATATAATTGAGCTTTTTTTTACTTCAGCATATGTGGGGGGTTATGATTGACTAAGTATATTTAATGCTGCCACCCTTCACCCTATAGCGCTGTGAGCATTACTGCATTTTGCTGGACAATGAACAGTGACATAACGAGCATTTTAAAAATACTTTTTTTTTCCCCTTTCTGCCCAGCTGCCTTTCAACTACTAGCGCGACTGTCAGTGCTGCGCTAGCAGATTTGACTGTGTGCATGGAGATGGTATGTTCTCTACTAATTGGTAAAGTCAGTTTTTGGAGCATTAATAGCATCCAGAAAAATTGTGCACTGCTCTATATTGTTATGGTAGGCAGCTTGATCGTGTACATTGTGCTGAAGTACTGCAGAGGACCCTGGAGTACGTCAGCATAATGTACGTGAGCAAGCTGCCTACCATAACTATATAGTCACTTTAACCCATACTTCATTCATACACAGAGAATTAACACTCACCGCTCTAGCAGGATGTCTTCCCGCGCAGACAACTTTAGGGGTGGGAAGTAGCAACTGACAAGGAAGAGACCAAGAGCCATGGAGATAAGGGGGAGGTCTTTGAATGCATTTAACAGAAATAACCTCCCCTTTCTACCCTCCTTTCCCGTGTGTGCGCATATGTGAAAGGCAATTTGTCATTTTTTATTATTGTTTCTTATATCCCACTTAAAATGTCAGGTCGCCGTTCGGGCTGGTAACTTAAAAATTTTACTTGCCCGCAAGAAATTTAGGTCGCCATTGGCGACCGGACCGGTCTATTCATATTCCCTGCCCAGGATATTGTCTTTCCTCCAAGAAGGATTGGAGAAAGGATTGTCAGTTAGTTCCTTGAAAGGACAGATATCTGCTCTGTCTATCCTTTTACACAAGCGTCTGGCAGAGGTACCAGACGTTCAAGCGTTTACTCAGGCTTTAGTCAGAATCAAGCCTGTTTACAAACCAGTGGCTCCGCCATGGAGTCTAAATCTAGTTCTTTCAGTTCTTCAAGGGATTCCGTTTGAACCCTTACATTCCTTAGATATTAAGTTGTTATCTTGGAAAGTTTTGTTTTTGGTAGCCATCTCTTCTGCTCGAAGAGTCTCAGAATTATCTGCCTTGCAGTGTGATTCACCTTACCTGGTGTTCCACGCAGATAAGGTAGTTTTGCGTACCAAACCTGGTTTTCTTCCTAAAGTTGTTTCTAACAAGAATATTAACCAGGAAATAATTGTTCCTTCTCCGTGTCCTAATCCTTCTTCGAAGAAGGAACGTCTGTTACACAATCTTGATGTAGTTCGTGCTTTAAAGTTCTATTTACAAGCAACTAAGGATTTCAGACAAACATCTTCCCTGTTTGTTATCTATTCTGGTAAGAGGAGAGGTCAGAAAGCGACTGCTACCTCTCTTTCCTTTTGGCTGAAAAGCATCATCCGTTTGGCCTATGAGACTGCTGGCCAGCAGCCTCCAGAAACTGTTACTGCTCATTCTACCAGAGCAGTGGCTTCCACATGGGCTTTTAAAAATGAGGCTTCTGTTGAACAGATTTGTAAGGCAGCGACTTGGTCTTCACTGCATACTTTTTCCAAATTTTCCAAATTCGATACTTTTGCTTCTTCGGAGGCTATTTTTGGGAGAAAGGTTTTGCAAGCAGTGGTGCCTTCCGTTTAAGGTACCTGTCTTGTTCCCTCCCTTCATCCGTGTCCTAAAGCTTTGGTATTGGTATCCCACAAGTAAAGGATGAATCCGTGGACTGGATACACCTTACAAGAGAAAACAGAATTTATGCTTACCTGATAAATTACTTTCTCTTGTGGTGTATCCAGTCCACGGCCCGCCCTGGCAATTGGGTCAGGTAAAACTTTTTTGTTTAAACTACAGTCACCACTGCACCCTATGGTTTCTCATTTTTCTTCCTAACCTTTGGTCGAATGACTGGGGGGTGGAGCTAGAGGGGGAGCTATATGGGCAGCTCTTCTGTGTGCTCTCTTTGCCACTTCCTGTAGGGAATGAGAATATCCTACAAGTAAAGGATGAATCCGTGGACTGGATACACCACAAGAGAAAGTAATTTATCAGGTAAGCATAAATTCTGTTTTTTCTCCTGCCATACTTTAAACACCTCCGTGGTATATACAGGTAAGAAGGAAAGGTTACCCTGTATAGGAAGAAACCTACTGGTAGTAAACTATATACCCCATAATTTACACAATTTGGCCCAGGCTCTCAGGGGGTCCCTAAATAGTATATGATGCTTAATTTCCTGGGGCAAAGAATTCAACTTTGCGTGTGGCAAGAAAAGCTAGCTGTAGTGGATATATAAGACCTGTCTCCAAAGTAGGAATTGTAAACTGTCCATTATCCACTAGCCAGTCAGTAGAGTCTTAGTCAATGTCGCCCAGTTGTACCACAGGACGTTCGAGAGGCGCAATCCCCCCCTATCAAATGGCATGGCCAGACCAGTCCTGCTAATCCTTTGCTTTTTTCCCTTTCAGATAAAGTTGCCCAGGGCAGAGTGTATTGCCTTGGCATCTTCTTGTGATAGCAGTAAGGGAAGCATTTGTAATGGATAAAGTATCTTGGGCAGAGCTATCATTTTGAACAGGTGTATTCGACCCGTCAAAGACAGGGGAAGCTTATCCCATCCTCGCAACAACTCCCTTATGTTTGTGACCGTCTTACCTATGTTTAATGAATATAGTTTATTTGGGGCTACATGGACTTGGATGCCTAGATATTTAAATGTGGCCTCCGTCATTTGAAGACCAATACTATTGAGGGTGTTATGCTTAATGTTTTTCAGCCACGTGGCTTCGGATTTGTCTTTGTTAATTTTGTAGCCAGAGAAAGTTCAGAATGTGTCAATAATATCAAGGAGTTTGGGTACATTGGATATTGGGTCCTCTATAAATAACAAGAGGTTGTCCGCATATAGTGACAAATGTTGTCTAAGGCCTTTAATATCAATTCCGTCGCTATGTTGCCTAATGTAGCAAGCCAGTTGCTCTATGGCCAGGTCAAAGAGGAGTGGGGATAGGGGGCAGCCTTGCCGGGTCCCCCTTTGTAGACCGAAGGGTGTGGACAAGCCACCATTTATAATTATCGACGCTGTAGGGGCTGAGTACAGTTTTTGGATAAGGTTTAAAAAAAGTGCCAGTGACACTGAAACGGCTCATGGATGTGTATAGATGGTCCCATTCTATCCTTTCAAAGGCCTTTTCGGCATCTAGCACCAAAAGACATGCATCTTGTAAGTCTGATTGTTTTACCGGAATGGGTTTTGTACCAATAGTATGAAGATATAGCTAGAGTTTTCCTTATATTTACCACGGATGAGCGTCCCATGACGAATCCGGTCTGGTCAGGGTGAA